>NC_079561.1:13900681-14020681 GCF_015846415.1 Triplophysa dalaica | reverse complement strand
TGAAGTAAATCTTTACAAAAAATGATATAGAGTTGAAAGGCGTATCTTCTGACTCGGAAAAATGAACGGCAAGCGTAAAGAATTCTATAGACCATAGCCGTGTAAAAGTAAGGAAAGTCGTTTGGGTCATATTTCATCATCAACCAGACGCCTGTGCCCAGTTGCATAAAGTACTTTAAGTTTTTCCCTACACTTAAGGGGAGATTTCCCCTTATATAAGGGAAAACCTTAAGGCCGTTGCATAAAATTCCTGAAACACTTCCCTTTGGTGAGGGAAACCTTTAAGTGTTTTACAACAGGTTTGCCGTTATAAAATTATGCCGTTGCCATACATACGCTTTTGTTCAAGCAGAAGTTTCACGGTAGTTGGAGGACAAAACCCATTAAGAAATGGATAAAGAAAACAAAAAAAGGATTCCAAATTGGACAGAGGAGGAGAAATGTATTCTTCTAGATGAATACAGGAAAATAGGCCATTTTATAAAGCAAACTAAATCCCAATGTAACTGCATCAAAAAAACGAAAGCAATGGGAGGAAATAACGGACGGCTCAGGAGGTCATGAAAAAACGAAAACATCTCTTTGGTAGCTTAAAAAGAGCTGAGTCTTTATAAGAGGAAATTCAACAAAACTGTTAAGTTAAAACTACACTAGGCTATTGCATTTTTAAGATTATGTTAGGTTAGTGCGTTGTGCTGCCGTATAGAGTCACAGAGAGCCAACGAAAACTTAACAAACAGGTGGAGGACCACCGCCGGCAACTTGTTGGACTCTACCAAAATTGTTCAAGACATCCTTGGGGCGGACTCACCTTTCCTTGCTGGCATTCCTGGCGGAATAGAGAGCGAAGTTTAGCCAGTTCAACAATGTATCACAGAGTGAGACAACATTGTTAATACGTATCAGTGAAAAATTAACAATGTATCATTAAACTTATCTCTGGTGGCTCAGATTGTACACTGTCGTTTTAACATAATTAAACTTAAAATAATCCATATAATGTATAATAACATACTGACTGACATTCCTTTTACACTTAGACCTTTACAGACGTCTGAGGAACAGCAGATCGCCTGCCCAGGCAATAGCTATGTAAGGATTTATTGCTGCATGTTATCTAATGTATTAAGCTATTAATATTTTGACTAAGATCAACTATAATATAAATTTCTTCCCGCTTCTGTGTTCCAGAAGACCGCAAACAGTTCCAACCAGAGAAGAAGTGTTGGAACTACAGAGAGAGGTTCTGCAGCTACAAAAAGAACATCTGCAGCTAGAGATTGAGAAAATAAGGAAGGAGAAGGAAAACCAGGAACTCTATCAAATTATTCTAAACAACCAACTTTTGCAGCTTCAGAGAGAAGAGAAAATAACAATCATACCATTTGAGGAATAAATACTTTTTGTATGGTAGATCTGAAAAGTATTTGTGTTTTTGATGTTATAATAGTAATAATAACAACAATAATATAAAAGAATTATAAAATAAATATGTAGAGAGATTCAAAGTAGGGAAGGAAGGAGGCGGGAACCGGCAGACATTCAATAAAAGATTTATTTAAATAATAACAGCCTGCGGCCTGTCACAGCCGACCGCCGGCGAACAAAACAAATCACAAAACAAAAACATACATACAACCATAAAACATGTTCAGGCCCGGTCCTCTCTCCTCGACGGTCCAGTCACTCGTTCTCTTATATGCTCCTGTAAGGCTGGTGCAAAGGTGTCCCTACCAAAAGGACACCATATCCCGGGAAACACAGAACTTCATCCAATTCAATGAACTCCCCACAGAGTTTGCATCTCCATCTCAGACAGCATACAACAATGAATGATGATTACCAACTCACACCTTTACATCTGATTTCAAAGCTCACCCATGAACTGGATTTGACAAATACTGTATCTTACATGAACAAAGAATCTTCATATGCATATTTGGTATCATTTGAAATATCAGAGCAGATCATAACATAGGTTTGAGACTTTAAGATATTCTGCTCACTGTTGAGGTTGTGTCTTCATGCAAATGCCCATTTGTGGCCTGAACAGATCCAGGACAGAGTCCTTTACAATGTCAATTGTTGTTGTGTTGAGGAAGGGTATTTTGGTCTGGGTATTTAAGGGAAGCTGGCAAAATGTTCTGGGGAATTCTTACTATGATGAACCCCACGGTGCTGTGTGTGTGCCTTCAGACACACAGCTCTGTGTTTTTTCCGATCATATCTTTTTCTATTGTCAGGTATGCGTCTTAGACTCGTAGACTAATCTTTGATGCTTTGATGTTTTGTTTTCGAAATCTCTGAATTATTGAATTGTAATTGGCAAGAAACATTTACCTGACTAATAAATTGTCATGTTTGAAATTGTTCCGCAGTATTCTGAATTTATAGACACGTTCTTATATTATGTATTCAGTATAAGAATTATATTGTATCCCGTTACATCCTTGTTACCGCAAATCCCCGCTCAGGTTAGTAACGGACTAGAATCCTGTCTAGGTGGCGAAAACACACCAGCTGAGAATTTTAAAGCTCCGGCTAACAACTTGGCATTAGTTTAAGTGTACTTAGATCTAAGAGGCTGTTAATGAGAATATCCGTTTAGAACAACACATGGGTTGTCTGACCAATCTAAATAGGGTAAATCTCAAACTCTGATTACAGTTATATTATTCCAGTTAAGAGTACATGGGAAACCATGGCATGATTATATAAAGCTTCCATTAGAGAAGGTAAGATTGGTCTATTTATCACTGTGGAGTGGTCATGACCTCTGGCTGAAAATAATTGTTGCTTGTGATTAGGTGTTAATAATCTAGGCTGACCAAAAAGGTACGTTTAGCAGTGAGTTGCAGGGGGCAGCCACCTAAATGTTACTGGTCTCTTACCTCTGGCAATGACCAAGACGTGCGAGTTTGTGACCGTGAGATCCGCGTATAAACGGCCGGCGCGAGACTCTAAGCGACATGAGAATCGGATGAGTGAATATGGTTTAGAGTTAAGCGGGAAAATCAATATAATTCATCGAGGTTTCTTTTTTATCTTTTGGAGTCAGATAAATTACGCAATGTTAAAATAACGTTAACTGTAACAACCCAGAGCGGTGTGAAGACAGAACGCGCGAATGCCTTCGCCATGCCACTTGGACTCCGCCATTGGGCCAGTGGGTGGTTGGTGGTTCTTCTTTTCTCACATTTTTCACCACCTTACACTCCCGATCTCCACCGTGATTCGAGACCGGTGCCCGCAGAGCTGCCGCTCATTAACAATTACTCACCGGTCTCGAACCACGGTAACGCCCGCCTACTCCACTACATACCCCCATCACCTCTCACAGGCCGGGGGGTACCCCCGAGACTGTGCATGCTCCCTCCCCCTCCCTCGGGGGGGTGGGTGGTATGCAGCGACGAGACGACACCAGAGACGGGAGCCCTCGGAGCCACCAGAAAGAGAGAAAGGAGAGAGGGAAAAAAAATTATTGTCCGGTTCCCCGACATGCTGCCGCTCGGTCCTCAACCAGCCGGGTTACTCTCCTTCGCGATGCCTTGCGGTGGCCCTGGGCCCTCGGTGGACGGCTCGACGGTCGCCCCCTGGCGGCCGGCGCTGGCTCTTCCTTAAGCGGAGAGTCGGGGCGTGATAAATAACAGGAAAGTAAATTAGGGGTCGACAAGGTGCTATGTGTTTAAAAAAAAAAATCATACTTAACGTTTTTTCACTATTGGATTAAAATGTTTGCACACCTGACATACGCATGCAAATCTTGTAGGCACCAAAGTTACATTCGTAAAACAGACAAGAATTTATAATTGATATGCCTGTGCAGCATTAACAAGATTCATGAAGGGTGTCATGAGCTAAGGTCGGCAGGGGTAACCACTGTCCCAGAGTTGCACACCAGTGTGCATTACATCTTCAAAATCTCTCCCAATCCCAAACCCGAGTTAAACTAAATGTCACAATGACCATTTTATTTATGATTCTTTCACAATGACCATTGAATTCATGATTCTTGTTACATTTGGGTCCCACACGGAAAAAAACCTATATAAACCTATATGTTTTGATATAGGCATTTAATATTTGTGACATAAAATTGGCCGTTTTCCTATATTTTATGTACATATATGCACATATATGCGTACAAATATGCTTACATATATGCGTACATACAGTCCAGCCCGAAATTATTCATACCCCTGGCAAATTCTGATTTAAAGTTACTTTTATTCAACCAGCAAGCTTTTTTGGACCGGAAATAACACAGGCTTCTCCCAAAAGATAATAAGACAATGTACAAGAAGCATCATTGTGGGGAAAAAAAATTCTCAGCTTTTATTTGACATTTTAACAAAAAGTGGCATGTCCAAAATTATTCATACCCTTCTCAATAATCAATAGAAAAGCCTTTATTGACTATTACAGCAATCAAACGCTTCCTATAATTGCTGACCAGCTTTTTGCATGTCTCCACTGGTATTTTTGCCCATTCATCTTTAGCGATGAGATAGGGGAGGGTCTCCTTGCCATCACCCTGATCTTTAGCTCCCTCCATAGATTCTCTATTGGATTTAAGTCAGGACTCTGGCTGGGCCACTGCAAAACGTTGATGTCTTTGTCTACTAACCATTTCTTCACCACTTTTGCCGTATGTTTTGGGTCGTTGTCGTGCTGAAATGTCCACTGGTGCCCAAGGCCAAGTTTCTCTGCAGACTGCCTGATGTTGTTGTTGAGAATTCTGATGAATTGCTCTTTTCATGGTGCCGTTTACTGTGATTAGGTTCCCTGGTCCACCGGCTGAAAAACACCCCCAAAACATTAGATTCCCACCACCATGTTTGACAGTGGGGATGGTGTTCTTAGGGTTGTAGGCTTCTCCTTTTTTACGCCAAATAAAGGCTACATCATTGTGGCCAAACAATTCAATCTTTGTTTCATCGGACCATAAAACAGAAGACCAGAAGTCTTCTTTGTCCAGATGAGCATTTGCATAGGCCAAGCGGGCTTTTGTGTGCCTTATCTGGAGAAGTGGTGTCCTCCTTGGTCTGCGTCCGTAGAACCCAGCGGTGTGCAGTGTCCGTTGGACTGTCTGCCTTGAGATGTTGCCACCAGCAGAGCCCAGATTCATCAGGATGGCCTTAGTGGTGATCCTTGGATTCTTTTTTACCTCTCTCACTATCCTCCTGGCCAGCACAGGTGTCACTTTTGGCTTCCGACCACGTACTCCGAGATTTTTCACAGTGCGGAACGTCTTGTATTTTTTAATAATACTTTGCACTGTAGCCACTGGGACTTGAAAACATTTTGATATGGTCTTATAGCCCTTTCCTGATTTGTGAGCAGCCACAATGCACAGCCGCAGGTCCTCAGTGAGCTCCTTTGTCTTAGCCATGACTGTCCACAAACAAACAGCAGAGAGCTTCTGTTTTTCACCAGTTGAGTTGATTAAAACAGCTGTTCCAGATGAATCAGGGTAATTAGGATGCTTTAGAACAGCTTTGACTATTTGGAATGGTATAGAACTTTGGACTATCCCATATACTGCGACAGTTTGCAAAGGGTATGAATAATTTGGACATGCCACTTTTTGTTCAAATGTAAATAAAAGCTGAGAAATATTTTTTCCACAATGATGCTTCTTGTACATCGTCTTATTATCTTTTGGGATAAGCCTGTGTTATTTCCGGTCCAAAAAAAACTTGCTGGTTGAATAAAAGTAACTTTAAGTCAGAATTTGCCAGGGGTATGAATAATTTCGGGCTGGACTGTATATGCGTGCATATATGCATGCATATAGGCACACATATGTCCACCTATATATTAGTCAAATTATTAAAATCCATAGCTGCTAGACAACATAAAAAAGCCCAAAATGTAGGAATTAAAAAAAAAAAATTATATAGGAACAATCAAACAGTACAACATCAAAAATAATACAAAAAATTATCTGAAGGATCTTCTCAGCTCCGTCAGTCTAACCCTTGGGAAACTATGGCTACAATTGTAGCTTACCACCATCAGCATGGAGTGAATGAACCAGCTCCCTTTCATGTGTGAAGCGCTTTGGGTGTGACTTGTGTGTCTTGTGAAAAGCGCTATACAAATAAGATTCCCTTATCCCCCATAAAAATCGTACTCATCATGAATGAAGTGTAACACCACACACACAGGATGCAGACTGGTAGTGTACCTTGTTCTTTGAAAGTCTGTCATGACCCTCCTCCTGCTTCTCACCCTCCTGGTGCTTATGGAAGCCCCTCCCTTTTTATTGTCAATCTTGAAAGACAGAGAGAGACAGACTGACTTTTAGCCCAACTCTTATTAACTTAAGTTACACCACCTTGCACATACATCTTGTCAACCAAGCACATGAAATCATCATAGATGACACAATAACAAACCTAAACACATGCCTACACATTAAGAAACAAGAGAGATAGGGGGAGATAACTAAGTAAAGCACCAATTGGTGCAGTCAGTTACCTTTTCTTTGAAGCATTCCCAGTCTGCCCCTGTTGCTCACTGTAATTTGATTTTGGATGTGAGGACGTTTTGTTTGCCCTTGTGTGTCCTCCATCTCGATTGCACACAGTTTAATTTGGAGAGTTTTTTCAAATCTGTTGCAATAAAATTGAAATGTTACTGCAAACGTTTGTCTAATCATGTTTAACGTTACCAAATCTAACATTAGTCCCAATTGGACTTCGCTAACATTAGCAAATTAGGTAGCTAACATGAGCCAGAAAGCTAAGCTATTGCTAGCCAGGTACCTAGCAAAATCCATTTTACACTTCTTTAAGTACGAGCAAACCCATTTAATTTGGTATGTAACTACATAACGTCAGCTAAAGTTAGGGTGTAACATACTTGCCACGTCAAAAATTCTGGCTCGGTGCACCAGCCAGGGTTTGCCTTTTCGCCATTCCACAGGCTTCTCGGTTTTTATCAGTCCTTTAAAGAAAATCTTTAAATGAAAAATTCGGAACACAGTTGAGGGCCAAAATAGTATAGGCCCCTCTATCCTCACCCTCATTCCATTCAAGTAAGATATAGCGGATCTCCAATGTTGATATCGCCATTTTTTCTCCCAGCAGGTATCTTTCGCCGCATGTGGATGACGTCATCAACTACGCCGCATGCGGATTACGTCACAAACTAGAAAACATTGCATTTTGCATTGCATTTGTTGGATGTAACGGTGAATGTGTGGATGTGTATGAGCTGTAATGTGAATCTGGAAGTGACTTGAAATTGGAAAAAAGGCTTGATTGACAAAATAAAAAAAACGGCAAACCATTTTGTTGTAAATTTCCTTCCTTCCTTCCTTCCTTTCCACTATCTTTATTCAAGAAAGAATTGACCTTAAATGTTTCAGGAAAACGTGTAGACATAGCTTCCCATCTCCTCTCACTTATTTGCCATAGTTAAATTCCATAACATGCCAATTGCATGTGATACCAATTTCACATGTTCGCACATACATACGTTTTTGCTAATTTTTTTAGTTTGTTAGTTATTGCCTAGATTTTAGAAAATATGAGCTAGCATCATGTATGACAGTTGCCAAAGTGAGATATGAGCTACAAAATCACCAGATCCTGCCATGAGCTATATAGGAGACATATCTTGTATGTACATATAGGGCTTATAGGTGGATATAAAGAAGCAATACAGGAGACCTATATGGCCTGTATATGCACATATATGCACCTCAATTTTGCCTATATTCGCATATGCAAGCATATATGTAAGCATATATTCACATATATACAGCATATAAGTGTAACATTATGTTTAATATTCTAGTTTTAGCATTACCTAGTTCCCTTTAACAGGTGTCTTAGAGAATTCAAAAAAAGAGGGAGAAGACTGGTATACAAAAATCAATCTCAATTTATTATTACCACTGGTATGGTTAAAATATTGAAGGTTGACAAATAATACTGTCCAGAGGCACACAAATGCGGTCACACAGAAACACAGTGCATTAAATACCTCAATCTCTGTTAACAGAGCACCCACAATAGGAAAACTCTATACACAGCAAGCTCAAAACACGTGAACCCACACCAAATCTAAGCTAGAGGCTGGCTTTGGGCAAGTGCTGCACAATGTTATAATAAATGTTTGTCAGACCATTCAAAGAAAGAAAACAAAAAGGAAAAGAACAAAACAAATGAAACAAATAACCATTAAACCTTGGAGGTACAGTATAATGATACAATTACAATAGGAGGGAAAAAAACGGCAATTACACCCAGAAGCACTCACATCACAAACAAATCACAAACATACCATAAACACACATAGCATAAAATCAACTGCACAAGTTTCTTCCCATTTGTATTGTCCTTCCCTGGGTTACAAAATAGTGTTTCACACGGAATATCACATTTACGACATATCACCCAGAATAAATATATTAAAATCTATTTTTACCCACAGCAGTAATTCAACACATTTAAGCAGGGAAACCACAAACCAATCGCACAGTACATCCCACGTTTATGAATTAAATCATTACATAATTACATAAATGCATAGCTACTTTGCACTAAGGATGCCCACTCTTAGTTGCATTAACTACGGGTGCTCTGCTCGGCAACTAAGCTTCCCGATTGAAACCAAGGCGGCTAAGAATGAGGAGGATAGCTCCGTTAAAGTGCGTCCTCAATTACAGAGCTTCCTAAATTGCAAACAACAGTCATTACAGATGCTTACCGTCCCTGCTTTCAGCTGAGAACAAAGGCGATGGACCAGTGTGAAATTATTACTCCCCTCCAACTTTTAACAAGCTGTGCTTGACGAGGAGGAAGATGAGAGTTCGGATTCCAGTGTGACAACCTTTTTGACAACATTTTGCCAGCTCTCACTTAACGCACTCTAACCGGGCCAACCAAAAACAATCCCTCAACTCTGCACGCAGCTTTTATCTACTTCCTAGATCCACCCCCACCCTATAGGACCCGAGTGGAACACTAAGCAAAGGAGGTTAGCCTGCCACAGACTCCCTCTGGAGGAAAGGAGTAGGTATAGATAATCTACATAGGTGTCTAGATCTTAATAAAACCACTTCATCCGGTCACATCTGTAGGCATATATGTGCATATATTTACGCATATATGTGCATATATGTACGCATCTATGTACGCATATATGTACGCAAATATGTACGCATATATGTGCATATATATATACGCATATATGTAAGCATATATGTACGCATATATTTAAGCATATATGTGCGCATATATGTGCATGTATCTACGCATATATGTGCACGTATTTATGCATATATATGTGCATATATGTACGCATATATGTATGCATATATGTACACATATATCTATGCATATATGTACATATAATATAGGAAAACCAATTTTATATATGTCACATATATTAAAAACCTATATCAAAACCTATATTAAACATATAGGTTTTATAGTTTTTTTCCGTGTGGGATATGAGCTACAAAATCACCAGATCCTGCCATGAGCTATATAGGAGACATATGTTGTATGTACATATAGGGCTTATAGGTGGATATAATGAAGCAATACAGGAGACCTATATGGCCTGTATATGCACATACATGCACCTCAATTTTGCCTATATGTGGCATATATACGCATATATGCAGCATATATGCAGCAAATACACGCATATATGTAGCATATATGCAGAAAATATACGCATATATGCAGCATATATGCAGCACATATACTCATATATGCAGCATATATGTGCATATATACTGCATATAGGTTTCATATATGTGCATATATCCTCATATAGGTTATCTACATGTGGGGTATAAAAGGTGCATTGGGAAAAGACTCAGGCAAGCTTCTGTAACCAAAACTTCCCACACTGCAACTGTGTGTCTACATTTTACCAGGTATCATAAACTTTGTGGTTTTATTTTATTCTTATACTATGTTGATAATCTTTTCTTAGTAAATTTTGGAATTTCTTTGTATATGCATTCTATGATTTTAATTAATGTTGTGCCCACCTGGTATAATAAATTGTTATTGTTGATATTATCTGAATTCTTCAAAGCCTGTTTTTACAAGCAGATTGAAAGGAACCTGTTCTGTTACCGCAAAATCGATGTGTCAGGATAGGATGGACTAGTTTATACTAGATTTTATATTATAAATGGGGCATTACTAAAGCTCACATGTTACAAATTTCCACCTATCATCTGGCCTAGCATGTTGCATGATCGTGACTAAAATAACTATTGTTATGTTTCTGAGCAAGCATATCGTGGCCAAATTTACTGATATTAGTTTACCCGGCAACCTCTGACTAGATCAGAACTTACCATTTTGAGTCTGTGAGATCCATGAACCCAGCCGGCGTGAGACTCCGTGCGACTGCAGGTCCCAATCGAAAGAATAACTATAAATAATAAATATTAAAGTATGGAGATGTACAGATAAGTTAACTTAGATCAACAGATACATTTGAAATGTCATACAAGTTATATTATATTAAAATTGGAGTCAGATCAGTCTTAACCACAGGGTAATATAAATTGAACTAAATTTGTAACAGTTCCTAAATAACTTCATTTAGAGATCGCTGAGATGAAGCAGAACACGAGATCCCTTCAACCACACCATTGGATTCCGTTGTTGGGCCAGCGGGTGGTCTTTTACACCACTTATTCGAGGGAAACCTGCTTTCCGAAAAGAACTGGTTTGAATGATCTCTTGTTCACGTCTGTCACATGGGCGTAAATCTCATTTAACAGTAGGGGGGACAATACAATACAAGCGATTTTTGAAGGGGACACAAATAATACAGTAAAAATTGTACTTACTACGACACTAAGCGACAATATGCATTAGGTTTATCATGCAGACTTGCAGTCATATTATAACTGAACTGAACTGTGACCAATAAAGCTTTTTTCCATTTATATATATTTTTGTCTTTGTTGTGAAGACAGGAACTACCCATGATACTACATGTTGACATTGAGTCACTTTTTAAACACTTTTAAAATGTTATCCTGATTTATACTGCAACATTGTTTGACAAAGTAACCGTACATCGACATTATTGAGTGGTTGATATTTTCCCTGTAGTGCCCTGGCTCCACCAACCAACTTTGTTTCATGTTCGTGTACCCAAACAAACTTAAATTCTTTGATGTACTCGTTGATGAATCGCCCGAGTTTCAGTAAACTCAATGTTTATCTTATCCGCCGCGCACATACTGCACAAAATAGATGCTGAGAAAACGATCCTCTCCAACTGAATGAAAGCTGAGCACCTTTTATGGACGCTAGATATAGTGGCAACGTCACAAAACTGTAACCGGTATGTTCGCGGCTGTGTGTGACACGGGACCTGAATGGCAGGATCGGTGGCTAATTGTGGCCGTTAATGTTCACATCATGCCAGGTCGTTTAAAATATAACAATGAATGAGACGGCTTCGGCGTGTTAGCTGCAGTGTGTGACGTCCTATGCAACAAGCTAACGTTAACTAGCTAAGTAACGTTTTAATCGCTACGCTAACATAGCAGATTCATGGAAAAATACATCGGTAATCAGCATTTTTTTAAACAACTAATTTATTACAGTAATGAATCAGCATCAACTACATTAAAGAGAATCACTTCATTTGAAGTGAATAAAAATACCACTTTCAACAACCACTGATGAACTGAGCCGTATACCTGACTGGAATGGGTTGCGCAAAGCGCAGGTGAGATGAACGTGGAGAGCAGGCATTGGGCCAAACCATTGTGAGAGGCAGGGGAGGGGGAACTCAACAGTTTATAAATTTAAAACGCATTTTTGCTTTTATATTTTCTTTATTTAGATAAATAAACATAAATATATTTATGACAATAGCTAATTTGATTGATCGAGGGGGGACAACCCTCAGATAGAGGGGGACATGTCCCCTCCACCCCCCCGGGATTTACGCCCATGGTCTGTCATGGTTCTGCCATTTCTGTTCAGGCTTTTCCAGCCTTGGGGTAGAACCATGATAGTAATAGGTGTTTAGTGTGTGATAGACATGGCTGTGTTTATATATTGACATGCCATGTGGTTTCTCGTGTCTCGTCTATGGCCCCACCCCTCTCATTTCCTCGTTAGCTTCCCTTCAGTGTTTCATTACCCACACTTGCCTTTTGTTATTTATCCTTTGTTCGTCTCACTATGTAATGCCCTTGTATCCTTTGTCCTGTGCTCATTTGTCTTGTTCCTTACCACTTTATCAAGGAGTGGTCCCTACACTATGTCCAGCCGTTTCTGTTCCAGCCGTTTCTGTTCCAGCCGTTTCTGTTCCAGAGTTTCTGTTCCCGAAAGAGGAGAAGGAGATAGAGGGAAGAGGAGAAGGAGATAGAGAAAGAGGCCTAGAAAGAGGAAGAGGAGGAGATAGAGGAACATGCCTAGGTAGAGGAAGAGGTAGAGAAGGACTTGAAGAGTTGATAGAACCTGAACAAAGAAGACAAGGACTAAATTTGACTCAAGAAATCCGTGCAACACTTATTGATCATGTTATCAACCATGGACTGACACTGATGGAAGCTGGACAAAGAGTTCAACCAAATCTCAGCAGAAATACAGTTGCGTCAGTAATTCAGACATTTCATTGAGAAACCGGTAAGCTAACCACACAGTACATTGAAACTGAAGCTTGCTGTACTTGTCATCAATATTGTTCACTGTGACGTTTGACAGTAGGTTGCATGTGTATTTTTTATATATATTTTTAAGTAGGATTGAGGGTCGAGGACACCAAGGTGGAAGGGGCCCTATGTTCACTCGTGTACAAGGCTGCCATTGTGAACATGGTTTAGACCAATAACTGTATAAGGCTGCGAGAAATCCAATCCAATATCATCAATAATGACCATATTTTCAATAACATCCAACGAGTCTCTCTGTCAAAATTAGGTTGAATCCTCAAGAAAAATCAAATGAACATGAAGCAACTTTATCGAGTACCATTTGAAAGAAATTCAGAGAGTGAAACATCTGCGCAATGAGAATGAGGAGGTATGTATTGTTCATCTTACTATGGTGAGGTATTGTGCAATGCTCATAATGTTCTGGCACAAAAAAATACTATGCAATAGATATTGAACAGCATCCTATTGTCTTTTACTGTGTTTCAGAGAGACTTGCAAATGGATGCTACAGAAATTCAACCTTAATTAACATATGTGGATTATGCTGGATTTAACCTTGCGGAAACAAGAAGAAGAGGGAGAAATTTAATTGGACAAAGGGCAATCACCAATGTGCCAGAGCAGCAAGGGGGTAACATCACCCTTTGCTCTGCTATTACACAAAATGGGGTCCTCCATCACCATGCAAATCTGGGACCCTATAAGGAAAATTTAATACTTGCATTTCTTCACAGATTGCAAGAGATTGTCACAGCATTAAACCAAGTGGACCAGATGCGGTACATTGTCGTTTGGGACAATGTCTCATTCCATCGGGCTGCTCTGGTCCAGAATTGGTTCCATGAGCACCCTGAATTTGAAGTCTTATACCTTCCCCCGTACTCCCCCTTTCTGAATCCAATAGAATATTTTTTTCAGCATGGCGGTGGAAGGTATACGACCTACGGCCCTATGACCATTTGCCCCTCATTCAGGCCATGGAGCAGGCCCGTGATCATATCGAAGCTGCTTCTGTTCAGGGGTTGATTCGTCACACGAGGCAATTCTTCCAACGGTGCCTTGCCAATGAAGACATAGCCTGTGATGTGGATGAAATCTTATGGCCTGATCCAGCCAGACGGAGAGATGATGAATAGTTACAGTATTCTTGTTGCTTTTACAGTAGTTTTTCTTCAGAGTCAAATTGTATGTACTTCATGCAGTAATTTTTATTACTGCATTAGGAGGAGGAGGACTAGAAGGAACATTTCTAGATGCTCTCCATAATATAGTTGTACAGAATAGACCAGATCAGCCCAGGTTTGGGGTGGCATGGGATAATGTTAGTTCCCATCGGGCTGCTCTGGTCCAGGCCTGGTTCACCAACCACAATCAATTTGAAGTGGTATACTTGCCCCCTTTCTCGCCATTTTCAAACCCTATGGAGGAATTATTTTCGGCTTGGAGATGGCCAAAGATTTCCCAACAAACATTTGGACGTTTATTGACCGTTGAAAAGACGTCATTCCGACACGTCCCGTCACGGTTGAAAAATAGTTCCAAAATGAAAGTTGAACCGACGTCTTTGACGTCATCTGAACGTGATTTCCACGTCTTTTCTGCCCGTCCCTGGACGTCCAAATGTGTCCTCTTCCGGACGTTTATTATTAGATGTGTAGCTGCTTAATGTAATAGCATTACATTATACATACAGCGTATATATAAGAATGCGTTTAATATAATCAAACTCGTGTTGTGTAACATCGTGCAAGGCAAGCAATTATGTCTTAAGGTTTACGTGTCTTAAATTGACATAAGTTCTAAAGAGGTCCAAAATCGGTCCGGTCTGACCTGAACGTCTATAAAACGTTTCAATCACGTGCACATCACAAACAATAACACTTTATTTGTGGACTTAGGCAAAAATTTGTGTTTTAATTTAGCACAGCATTTTATTGTAAATATAACATTTACAGCATTTTCTCAATTTAACAAAGTAACAAAATTTGCGTGTGTAAAATTGTATTACAACATACAGGCATGTTTAGAGGCTAATAAACTAATTGGTCATTTTTTGTATCCTCCACCCCCAGCTCTTCCTGGAGCATGTTTCAGGTGTTCTGCCATTGCTGCATCTATGTCGGAGTCTGTAGCATTTGGGCTCCACCTCTTCACAGCATCTGAGGGGAGACAATCTGAATTTTTAGGGGTAAAATAAAATGAAAAAAAATACTCTCAAAGGAAAAAGTAAAAAAAAAAGGGGGACTACATGACATGAACACGTCTCTGTGGTAATAAATTTAAAATACAATGGAACAAGATTTTGAATTCTTTGAATCCATCATGAATGAAGCATTATAAAAATAATTTGCATATTACAGCAAATAGATTTAACAGCTTTGTCCTCTCACTCTTCAAAACCAACGAGGTGACCCTTAACTAGGTGTGTGACCGAGTGAAAGTGAACAGGACATTTATGATAAAGGTGGTCTACTAAATAATTTTCCCTAATTAGAAAAGGGTGCCAATAAAAATAAAAAAAAATAAAACACAAGGAACAACATACTTATTTAAATGTCACAAGACCAAAATTACCTTGAATTACGCAGTATAAATGTGTAGCTTTAAAAGGCCTCTTTTCAAGTTGGCCACCACCCCTCATATTGAATTTCGCCATTAACGCATTTGACATGATTCTGTAAAATAAATTAATCAGGATTACTTCACTTAAAAAAAAAAAGTTCCATATTAAATAATATTTTTTTTTTCACAAACACTTATCTATCATATAAATGCAAAACTATGTCCTTATCTATATCAACAGTTTTTGTGACAAGTAATGATTGTTATTCCAGGCTTACATTGAAATCATACACTGAACGATACAATGTGTGACAGATTAAATCATCAATTCAAGTAATATCAAAGGCTGGGTTCCTTATGGTGACTATCATATAATTTCCTAAAACTTTATGCATCAATAGACATAACTAATGCAAGTTTATTTCACACCTGTTCATGACTTTGTTCACACAGTCTTTGACAGACGATCCACCCACTCTGGACAGTTGCTGAACCTAAATGTGACATCACAATAAAAATTAAGTAATCAAAATAATGGGAACATTTCTCCGTAGAGAAAGAGACACACTTATTAGCCCATTTCAAACTTACGCAAATCCCCTTCTTCTCATCATCTTTGATGTATTCTTCGAAGGCTGTTAGGTCACTTTCTGAATCCAGCATCTTAATGGAAGATGTAGACTTGCGGGGTCCAGAATGCCAGCAATATGCTGCAGTTCTTCCTTCAAACTTAAAAGCATAGAAAACACCTTCCTTTGGAATCCTGAAAGAAAACTCATTGCACATTAATATGAACACACACCTGGACTCATGTCTAATTAAAACATTTCGTAACTGAATTGTTATCCTTTGTGTTCATGCAGGGCTTAGTGTTTTTTTTTTTTTTTAAGTATTTCCAAGTATAATTTGCCAGTTGATTCCTGGTGAAAAAAAATCTAGAGCAAGCCTAAAATGACAGCGGGCAAAAACATTGGTATCAATATTTTCCATTTGACAACAGTTAGTTTTACTTCAATGGTTGACAACTAGCTCTGAATGTTTACAAACTTTGCTTTAATGAATTTTACTTTTAACAGCTACATATAATATTTCTTACTTGCAGTTGACATGGGGTAAGCACTCCTTGACGGTCTGGTGCCACCTATTTTAAAATGTAAAAAAAGTGTAAAGTGTAAATTCAATTTTGGACAGGACAAACCAATGACTGGAGTGCTCCATTAGTATACATACACTCATTTCTATGCTCTGTCCCGAGTGCAGCTGTTAAGAGGCAAAAAAAGATTAGAAAATGCTGTTATTTATGTTTTAGGACCTTCATGCAGATTATGGATGGTGTATTAAAGACACAGAGTTTTAACAAGACTGGCTGCCAGTTCTCACATACATTGGGGTGTCCTGGGATGGGACTGGGATGAATTTGGGACTGAAGACAATACTATAAACAAAAGTGTGAAAAATAAAACAAATCAAAGTCATTTAATGACTGAATGCCTTAATAAATGAACTCTGCCATAACTGTACGATTACAAATAAATCCTTTTTATGTGAATGACATTAAACAAGAAAAAGCAATGCCTCTTTCGGTTCTACCAGATGGCCTGGAGAAGGATTCCTTAATTCTCCGTCTGACAGAAGAGTGTTCGTTATGTGTACCTGCAAGACAAATTGCACCATTTTGTAATTTCACGAAGTACAATAACCGTAAAACATGTTTTAAAACTTGCACAATTTTTCTTTTAATTACAAAATGATAAAAAATATGATTATCTTATATTGTGTTTACATACTTAAACAGATCAAACCTGAGCAACTAACTGCCTAAATATATAGAACACAAACTGCTTTCCAGTCAAGTGTCGCAGATCTACAAGCAAAATATAACATCTGCAAAGCCTGTATGTCGTGATCTCAGTCTTGTCATTGGTTTTTGTAGATAAGTCAATGAAGTTACAGACCAGTGAGGGTGAAGCAAAACTTGCAGGTTTGCTTTGACTGTACATTGTGGAGTGCTTTTGAAGATGCAGCAGTTAACCTTGATGAACTGACTGACTCTGTGACATCATACATCCGTTTCTGTGAGGATGTGTGTGCCAATGACAACAAGTCATAGTTCACCAAGAATCCAAGAGATCTTTCTGGGTAACAGGACACAACTGTTATAGCTGTGTACAGCCACGTCTTGCATTTGGCAAATCAGCATTGGTTCTTCCTAGTGATGTATACTTTCTGCTCTGTTTTACGGCAATGACTGTGCCTCCAGCAGCCCAACTTTCAAAATCCTGAAGTTTGATATTGTCACAAACATTATTGGCCTTAACAAAGAACTGAACATGCTCAAGATTGTGGAGATGATAGTGTATTTCTTGCACAATGGCCTGTCAAACTCTTCCCAAAAATATAATTTCTTTAAGCATTTGACCTATTGTTAACTACAACTACATTTTAAAAGTGTCACTTGAATATTTAAAATGAGTACATATTATTCACATTTTTCTAGACGTTGGAGCTGGTATTTCAGGGCAACATGAACATGAACATTTTTCTGTAATTGACAGAACTGCAATTGTCTTGCCCTGCAACAGGGGGAAAATGAACTTTGTAGTAGTACACATTCAGATCGAAAATATTTAATACATTAGTACTTACCCCTCAATACATGATGACGTGTCTGTGAAGACTCAGGAGTTTTGTGTTGCTGACGATGACCTCCAAAGGTGTTGTGTTGTGCATCCACTATTGAAAAACAATAAAACACGTTGTGTAAATAAAATACCTTTTCATCTATGGAAGTGCTTTACAATCACTTCCGTAAAATGTTATATATTATGGCACTGTATATAAAAAGGAGCATACTTCTTGGGGTAGCTGTCATAGTTTCAGGAGATGTGAGCCTTTGCCTCCGTCTCATTTGGTGATCCTGTGGGCTCTTAGTAGTTTGTTCTTCATGCAATTATATATGATCTGTTAGTTTTGGAGCATTTGAAAATCTAATTCTACTATACAACACTATAACAATAATATGTATTTGTAAACAATCAGAAGTGAATTTTTATAAACACAACCACTTACGCCTCAATACATGATGACGTGTCTGTGAAGACTCAGGAGTTTTGTGTTGCTGACGATGCCCTCCAAAGGTGTTGTGTTGTGCATCCACTATTGAAAAACAATAAAACAAGTTGTGTAAATAAAATACCTTTTCATCTATGGAAGTGCTTTACAATCACTTCCGTAAAATGTTATATATTATGGCACTGTATATAAAAAGGAGCATACTTCTTGGGGTAGCTGTCATAGTTTCAGGAGATGTGAGCATTTGCCTCCGTCTCATTTGGTGATCCTGTGGGCTCTTAGTAGTTTGTTCTTCATGCAATTATATATGATCTGTTAGTTTTGGAGCATTTGAAAATCTAATACTACTATACAACACTATAACAATAATATGTATTTGTAAACAATCAGAAGTGAATTTTTATAAACACTACCACTTACGCCTCAATACATGATGACGTGTCTGTGAAGACTCAGGAGTTTTGTGTTGCTGACGATGCCCTCCAAAGGTGTTGTGTTGTGCATCCACTGTTGAAAAAAAGATGTGATATACATAAAAAACTTTATCTATGGAATTTTGAAGATGAATATAAAGAGCCATGCAATAGGGCTGCAGAACGACTCTAAAAATGAATCAGGATTACTATTACTGGTGAAACAATTACATTATCACTGAAAGCATAAATTGTCCATTTGCTTGCATTTCGCCAGTGTGCTTGAGCACGGAATACAGTGGCGAATCAGAGAATTCAGATGTTGACGTGTCCTTGTGCCATTTGTTTTGTGTATTTTACTGATAACATAACTCCCATACTTATTTAGTTACTTACATGAATTATGTAGTTTTGGTTGTTTAAAGAAAGAATATGGCATGCAGCTGCTTCACAGATATTTATAAAACATTTGAAAGCTTTCACGTAAAATCTATGCATCACCAATAAATAGAGACAAAGATAATGAACATTATTTTGCTCCCAAAACTTGCATCCATGCGTGAAGTTTTTAAAATAATTTCAATGTAATGTGACACTATTTCCATAAACCATTAATGATTAAGTGTCATGGAACTCGAGGTGGTGGAACCCAATTGCAAGGCAGAGTGATAGGCAGGACGAGACAAGATGGTACGGGGTTAAACAGATTTAATAAACAATGACAAGACTATAAAACACAAAACAAAACCCACGCGGCTTTTTGACGGCGGCTGGGCAGCCGGACTTGACGGCGGCTGGGCAGCCGGACTTGACGGCGGCTGGGCAGCCGGACTTGACGGCGGCTGGGCAGCCGGACTTGACGGCGGCTGGGCAGCCGGACTTGACGGCGGCTGGGCAGCCGGACTTGACGGCGGCTGGGCAGCCGGACTTGACGGCGGCTGGGCAGCCGGACTTGACGGCGGCTGGGCAGCCGGACTTGACGGCGGCTGGGCAGCCGGACTTGACGGCGGCTGGGCAGCCGGACTTGACGGCGGCTGGGCAGCCGGACTTGACGGCGGCTGGGCAGCCGGACTTGACGGCGGCTGGGCAGCCGGACTTGACGGCGGCTGGGCAGCCGGACTTGACGGCGGCTGGGCAGCCGGACTTGACGGCGGCTGGGCAGCCGGACTTGACGGCGGCTGGGCAGCCGGACTTGACGGCGGCTGGGCAGCCGGACTTGACGGCGGCTGGGCAGCCGGACTTGACGGCGGCTGGGCAGCCGGACTTGACGGGCTTGGTTCCGGATCCTGGGAGGACTCTGCGGCCGGGCTGGACGCTCGGACCGTCACCTCCCCACGGCGCCCCCCCAAAAAATATTTGGGACTCGGGACCACCGGACTCGGGACCACCGGACTCGGGACCACCGGACTCGGGACCACAGGACTCGGGACCACAGGACTCGGGACCACAGGACTCGGGACCACAGGACTCGGGACCACAGGACTCGGGACCACAGGACTCGGGACCACAGGACTCGGGACCACAGGACTCGGGACCACAGGACTCGGGACCACAGGACTCGGGACCACAGGACTCGGGACCACAGGACTCGGGACCACAGGACTCGGGACCACAGGACTCGGGACCACAGGACTCGGGACCACATCTTGGAAACACAAAACAAAACCCACGCGGGGGAAACCAGGAGCAGGAATATATATTACAAAACAAACAAGGACACGGACTAACTAAACTATAAAACCAAAACACTTGAACAACAATGACTAAACTCACTTAGACTGGGGAACACGAAACAGGAACAAGGAACATCCAAATAGGCAACAAGGTAAGGTATAAACAGCTACAGCAAGGGTAAGACATACAACAACGTCAAACCTCAAACAATGAACGCGCACAGGACAATGAAACATGAGGATTCTTATAGGGAAGATAACAAGAGGGAACAGGTGCAAGGGATTACAATCAAGGAAGGCTAATCAACACAAACTAGGGAACAGGAGGGTTGGGCAATGACGCGACTTGAGGAGAGTATGGAAGACCGCAAGGGTCAAAAATATCTCTCCTCACATGAAACAGAGGATTCTGTATGATTCCACCTCAAAACCAAGAAATACCTGACAAGGAGAGGTGGAACCATGACAGAAACATTTTTTACTTGATTTAAACAGTGGCACACCATCCACATTAAAGCACAGCTCAACTTGTCCTGGCAGTGTTTCTTTTGAAAAGTGTTCAAGAAGGTAACACTCAATACCATAATAAATGTACTGTCCATTGCATTTATTTTGAACTGCCACTCCTTGTGGAGTATCAAGAAGGCTTCTAGCGTCTTTGGGAAGTATATGGCCATGACGTCTGAGCACACAAAGAAGCTCATTTAGTGCGTTGTGGGTCTGGTTTGTAGCAATAGCCCAAGTAGACAAGTCCTTGTGGAGAGATGGTATTTCAACAGTTGAATGTGACGTCTCAGAATCTGTCTCAGTAGATTCGGTGTCATAAACATACTCTTCTTCAGTATCACTCCTAATGAATGCCGCTGCTGTGGTAATGGGAGAACTACAGCCCTCCATATTATGTAATTCGTCATGTGCTGTTCCCTCCGTGAGGGGATTGCCCTCCACCGCCAAGGGTGGCTCCTCTGACCCTTCGGATTCAGAGCTGCTAACATGTTCCACTAAGGCATCAACCCTCGCCCTTCGTCGTCTCCACTTCCTTTGGTACTCAGAGGACATGTTTATCAAATCTAAAATTCAAAAATATTTTTAAAGCAGTCAATAACAACATCAATGTTAATTTACAGCACATTATTCTTGAGCTCCTCCTACATCTTCCTTACCATTTCAATTTATTTTAATTACTTTAAGATATAGCCGTTTTAGAGTTTATATCAAAGAGTAAATACTTTTACGATATCATTAAACTTATGGTGTGCATTGTGCTATTATCTACTCCATATCATATGTATTCCAATAATTATATATCCATTTTTTGGGTGTTTAAACGAATTAGATATTTTTTCTTGAACTAAACGTACTTCAGTTACAATGGGCCTCTACTGTCCCAGCTTAAACAAAACCTGTTTTGGGGCTGGGGCACGAAACTCAGGCAACGTTTAAAGTTTAATTTTACTATCAATCTCACAACAATATGTTTGATAACAGCATTAGAGGACAACAACAAATAGAGACCCTGAGGTGTTTTACACTTGCGTACTCACGGCAGAATAGTTTTTTTTAGGTTAAAGTCTTATGTTAAGCCTACAAACTTTTAGCCTGCTAGCTAATTTTAGCCAAACTCAAGCTACATTTTCGTTGATAATGCACGGATCTTTCTCTCGATTCCAACATGTCAAACGAATAAAACTCAGAGACATACATTAAATAATACAACATGTACCTACCCGACAGTAGATTTATAATAGTTAATTTCGCAACAACTAAAAGCTCTTTCCTCTAGTCCTCCTCTCCAGCTGGCAGTTGCATCGACGCAACAGAAAAATGCGCCAAAGCTCTCTCGCGAGATAATCTATCATATCGCGGGATTCAACAATATCGCGACATTGTTTACAACATCTTGGGAGCGAGTACCACTTGGAGTTTTAGGCAATCAACATCCAACTCAGACTTCTAATGGTGACCGGATATATATTTATTATGCGTACGTTTCATAAAAATAAATTAAATGGGTAAAATACTGAACAATTCTTCACAATCACTTAAACGCAAAAGGCATTTTGTGAATATATGTTGTCCTTAAACAAGATATAAATATAAATAATTGTGTATTTCATAAATATTACTTGCTATTTTCCAATTGGTATTCGTGGTTGCCTATAGACGTGTAAAGGAGGTGAGCGGACGTCTATTCACAACATCTTAATTATTAATTTGAGTGCCCTAAATTAGTTGAGTATTAATCAAGGTAAGCACAATTTCTTTTGCTTATTTCATAAGAATTTTACAGAGGGTCACGATGGACTTAAAATGCACGTGTAGAGGACGTCACAAAAGGACGCCCTTTCAACCGCTTCAATATTTATATAATTACACGTAGCTAAAGTCAAAGTAACAATCATACATGCAACCCTAGAGATCTGATGACATGTACACATGTATCTGAATGCATTTTTAGGAAATGTTATATGTCACATATTTTTGCCGGTTTATGCCGTCCTACCGCGACTATTTTTGACGTCGGACCAATGTTTGCTGGGTTGTTTGAAAATGTGCCTCCTGAAAATATGCCTTCTGAATAAACAGTGAAAATCAAAGACTGCAGTGTTTTATATAAAGTAGACTAGTGTGTTCCCCCTGATCTGAAAGTGTATAAATATGATGCAAGTATGTGTCATTTTGTCATCAGAGTTACATTTTGACAAAGGAATGTTAGGTTTTGATAGTAGAGTTTCAATTTGACACAGATGTGAATGGTATATTTCCCAGTGTTTTGTCATGTTTACTAGTGTGTAGAGTTTTGTAGAGTTTTTCAAAATGAGCGAAGTTTTGCAAAATGTGTTCAAGCAACGGGCAAAAACTGTTTTACAAATACAGGAAAAGCAGCATCGGATAACAGACGGACACGTAGCGTCAGAGCCATCTTCTGGTCGACATTATAGTGCATTGTGTTTCACAAAATGTGAAAAGAATAATGTACGTACGGGATTTGTTAATAAAACGCACTATAATCACAGATACTTGTATTTGTTAAGATGGGACTATGTTGCTCATTATTTTAGTAATCCGTTATTTGCCGTTTTAATTTTGAAACTGAAGACATAATCTCTGTATATAGCTAGCAAGCTAGCAGTTCAGTCCGCAGCGAAATTACCTTGCGATAGCAAGCATGCTAACATTAAGCATCGTAGCTCAACGTAACTATTTGTTCATAGAAAAATAACTGTATCTGATGCAGAAAGCGCAAATTGTGGTATGTTCACCAGGATGGCCGAGTGGTTAAGGCGTTGGACTTAAGATCCAATGGACATATGTCCGCGTGGGTTCGAACCCCACTCCTGGTAGAAACAATTTTGTGAGCGCTTTCGATTGTTATGCTAAAACTACACAAGCCCAGATTGCAACAATGTGAACAAACTGTTAAACGTAGCGGTAAAACCAAACTATTACACTAAATACAACAACTGTTAAGTGATTTCAACTCCCTGAGAATCAGTGGTGGTGAAGGGAAGAAGAAAAGTGAGTGGGTGGGTTCCGAAGGGCAGTGATGTCTTGTTCGTATGACAAACACTCATAAGCACCAAACAACACAAAAGACAGGAGAACAAATAAAACAAAAATAAACTCGTTGTTGTTTGGATTGTATTTTACTGCCTCCTTTTGGTCATTTCAATATTCTTCTTTTTTCAATATAACTTTACTGCTTTAGACTTATTTGCATAAATTCGGGAGCTAACTACATACAGTAAATTATAGTTGTCATATTGCAGTGGGGTGGCCAGAATTGTATGTTTGAGGGGGGCTGTCTGTAAATGAGGGGGCCATTATGTATACGTATAGGTTTCTGTACTTGTAGATATTTATAGGTACTAAAATGATACACCTGTATTATACAGCTCATTTCACATATTACCAAACAAAAACATATATCCTAGCGGCTCTTAATCTGGTCCTCGCGTCCCCCCATATTTTGCATCTCTCTCTAACACACCTTCTCACCTTTAACATCACCAGCCCTCCATGAATTAACTGTTTACGATTGACATGATCCTTACACGGTGTTCTACTCCCTGTCTACTCCCTGCACACAGGAAATCGTCTGAAGTTTGATTCTGAAGTTAACCTCAGAACACGAATTTGCAGCGTCTTCATTCACGGACAAAATTTGCTACACAAATTATAAGGCCCCATCAGGCCCCCCTCGTGGCTACTCTACTGCCGTACAGTCATACTTTTATATATACACGTGACTCTATTGTGAGGATTTGTTTTTTTAATTAATTTAACCAATAACAATAAGTATGTAAATGATAATACAATGCTAAAATAAAATAAAACATTATGAAGTTCAAATTTCCCATAAATGTATCTTTGTATAAATGTATTTTCAGACCTTATTTGAATGAAAGGTCAGCATGAATAATGTATGAAAAATAGTAAGTTATATCTAAATATATAAATAAATAATTGTAAGCAAAATGCTTTTGTTACAATGTTATGTGCTGCCCTGAGAGGAATAGGAGAGCTATGATATAACAATATACAAATATTATTTTTAAACCAAAGTAAGAGTCTTGTACTACAAGAAGAACAGTTTATCATTACTCCACACGGGGGCGCACCCGCCATTCAAACCCAACATTACAGGCGCGACGGCCGCCTCTGACGTCACATTTCCATAATTCCTGCTGTGATAGTGGGCGGAGCTGTTGGCGGAGCACTGGACTCGCTGGGTGGACCTGCGCGTCTTTTGTTATTCATGTGCAAAGGAAAGTTTGCAGCAGTGCCGAACTAGAGGGAAATACACCAGGAGCACCAAAACACTCGAGCTGGATGACTTTGAAGTGGTTTTGAAAGGACTGTGAATATATATCATTGATTAGAGTCTCTTTGGGAATAGCGCAGCAGCCGCTTGTGGATATGTCCTAACAAGAGTCAATGATTCATTATTTACGGATTCATATAAAGTCAGTGTGCTGCATTGGAAGAAGGTGAGAACTGCTTCACTTTAACTGTCTTGCCTTTTTCCTTTAATACGTAGTACTCATGTTTACAAAACTTGGTTAAAGTTTGGCATCGCTTGAAAATTTGTTGACTTTTAGTTTAAAAACGCCTAAACAAATGAAGAACTATTGGTAATCTATGAAGTAACAAACTAAACAGGCAAATGAAAGGGGATGTGCAGTTATATTTTGTTTTGGCTCTTTTAAGTATCATGCTTGATAATCTTCTCAGACTTTGAAACACTTTTGTGATCTGACCTTCCGAAATTTGATAAAAGTTAGTAAACATAATAAACAATCTGATGATGAATTGTTGGGGTCATTTGGAGTTGGGGGTCAGTGGTTGTTTGTGTTAGAGTGAGTGTAAATTAAAGTTATGGCTGGGTTGGTTCGGTATGTCCAGGTTTAGTAAGATTTATGGCTGGTTAGAATCATTGTCAGAGTTTGGTTGATCATTTGGCATACAGTATAAGGCGAGCTTATCTGTTTCAGACTGGGACACTTGAGACCTACTTCTTTTGTTGACCATTACAGTATTTTGTATCGAATGTTAATCATATTTACATGAGCATTTTGTACGTTTTTAATTTGCTGAAATGTGTTGGGAAAATGTGTTGGGAAAGTTTTCTTGGCAGGAGTTTAAAGTTAGACCTTTGCGTCCTTCATTATCGCTTCATGCCACCACGTTCACTTGCAAAGCCCAAGCAAATCCTTTCATGGATCAGACATATCAGAGTATTTTTATTCTCTCCAGCAACTCTCGACATTCCTGCTCATTACCTCATTACAAACCCATGACATCATCAGCCAATCTGCCAACGTCCATCAGCTGTTGAAGAGCTGCGAGGAGCCGGTTCGAAGTGCTGGACCTTTTATTACTGATCGTTTTGTGAAGGCAAGAATGTGTGGGGAGCTGAAGAATGAATGCGTGGTCACCTGTTTTGCTGGGTGACAGCTCCTGTTACAACTTGTCTTGCACACACACAAAGAGCCTGACTTCTCTCCTGCACTCACTGGTCCCAGTGAGTCTGACGGGGGTTCTTCTGTATGTGCACTTAATGCAGTGATAGCATCTGACTTGTGATTGTGACTCTGCTGTAGGGTCAATGCTTTTACCTGCCCCGTTGATCTCCCTTAAGATTTCCCCCGAACCAGATCACTGTTGGACATTGCTTTGCTACTACTTCGCGAATATGTGGGTATGCAGAAGTCATAAGTAGAATTGAGAATATGAATTCATTTTTAAATATGAACTAAATTAATTTGTAGAATTGAGAGTATTTTAATATACTTCCGTCTGTACAGAACTATATTAAAATACTTTCAATTCTACAAATGACGAAAACAACCAAATCAGTAAAGACTATTTTTTTTAAATCTGTGTAATACCAGTCTCTCTTCACCAACCATTGTTGTATCTCATCTTAAACCGATAAAACAAAGACAATGTCAATAAAACTTCCAGTCGGTTGTGCAGTTCTGTTTGCTTAAATGAAATTGGAATCGAAAATGAACATTTCTTATGTTGATTGTAAAAACAAAACAAAATCGTTTTCTTCTTTGAGATTGAATATCCAATGCACTGCAAAAGAGTTCAGCCACAACCCCTCCAGTGAAATACCTCGCTGGCCAACCCACATTCACTTATAGTCGTAAAATCAGTATATTTCTACCATGTGTACAGCAAGCAATTTTCCCACAGACTATTCAGCTTGGCATTATCACACCACATTCACTGCTCTTTACACTTTTGAACAAAGCATTTATATTGCTCATGTTGAAATGGTTTTACTTGATTCAGTGCATCTCTACAGACAACTACTCGCTCGGTTTTAGCTCTGCACTTACCAGCTGTCCTACAGTTCTTTGCAGTTGTTCAGAAAGTGAAGTCACATGGTTGTCCCACTTCATTAAGGTCTGCATGAACAAGTGACCATGAGTGTTTAAAAGAGGCTGGGCAGAATTGCACACTGCAAAACCGTATGTACACAGTATGACAGTATTTTCTGTGGTTCGAATTTCCATTTCTGTCTATTTTGATTATTAATTCACCATTTTCTCATATTTCGATTAGAGTGACAGCTAAAGTTTTTTCAAATGATGATGCCACTCACTGAATGAAAGATGCATTGAATGACACATGAAAATCATGCATATTACACATTTGCCATTTGAGATACACACTAGACCAGCGGTTCCCAATCCTGGTCCTCGCGACCCCCTGCTCTGCATATTTTGTATGCTTCTCCTACCGCTTCGGAGGTTTGTTTAATACGCCCATAAGAGCCCTGGGAAGTAAACATCACTAGATATTCTGCCATAAATCCCGTTCGAAATGTGGATAATGTTGCGCAAATCTCAAAATTACGGTTAAATTACCCTTCAATCTTCCGTAGTAAGTTTTGTTCTTCGTGTTCTTAAATTAACGTCAGCCGATTTCATGTGTGCAGGGAGTAGAGAGCAATGAACACAGTTCAGGGAACACGTCAATCGGAACGCGGTTCATTCATTAAGCTCTCTTCTAATGAGCTAGAGATTTAAATCAGGTGTGTTAAACAAGAGAGATAGACAAAATATGCAGAGCGGTGGGTCGCGAGGACCAGGATTGAGAACCGCTGCACTAGACTGCAAGATGCTTCTAATTATTAAATTATCTTTAAAGCATGTGAATGTTAGTTGGGAGGTTGATCAGAGTCAAAAGAATGTGATTCTTATGTTGTTTGGTACAATTACAATTTTAGAAGATATTTAATATAAATTAAATGGCATTTAAAGTATTTTCGTGTCACATTATTTAGCAAGTCATCGCTTTTGCTGTATATACTTCACTGATGTGAGATCAGTCTGATGGCATTTGATCTGTTGCAGGGATTTACAGTGGTGCGGTGTATGTAAAGCTTAGTCCTGCTGGAGGGGATCGCATGTACCTGTGACGCCTGAGAAGGAAGATGGCTACCGTGGGAACGTTGTCAGATGTCTCTGAGGGCGGAGAAAATAATGAATTCACTGACATCATCAAATGGAGATCAGGTAAGCTTCAGATGACCTGCATTACTTCACAGTTTTGTTGAACTACCAGCAAATTAGGACAGAAAAGGAAAATCAGAAAAGAGGAGAATTCTGCACATCAGCTTAAGGTTAATAAAAGCACTGAGGTTCCAATAACGGATGTATCGAAGGGTTAAAAAGGCGGTGTTACAGGATCACTGAGATGAACTCTGACCTCACTTATTCGATTTTCAGACACCGGATTAGTGTTTCCCAACACAACTCTGTGATTAACAGTTATATGAACCGTCTACAGTGCCAGGACACTTCATCTGAGCGTTTATGCGTTCATTCAGTCATGTGAGAGTGTGTTCCCTCAGTTCTGATCATGACAACCTGGGTTTAATCTTTAAGTTCAGTAAAAATCTCTAAGAGTGAATGCAAGAATTCAGAACATTTTGTGTTTTGATGTTATTAGTTACAGCAGGCCACAGTCCCCTCTCCCTCTCCCTCTCCCTCTCCCTCTCCCTCTCCCTCTCCCTCTCCCTCTCCCTCTCCCTCTCCCTCTCCCTCTCCCTCTCCCTCTCCCTCTCCCTCTCCCTCTCCCTCTCTCTGGGAATGTTGGAATTTCACTCTGGCTGTGGATTTACACCGCTCGTCTCTCCAGACCACAATGCCTCTCTTTCTGTAAGGATTCTGGTCTCCTAGTAACAGGCAAAAGTCATGTTTTCTTGTGTTGTAGCTGCCAGGGAAAATGTAGTTTGGAGACTTTGTAACGTGTATTTAAAGTTGGTGACTGCAAGAGTTTGTTTGCTGTTATTTGGAATATTTACACAATGATGTGACTCTGAGACATTTTTAAGTAAACAAGTTTCTTTTTAAAACATTAAGCTTAACTTAACTGAATAGGTAACAAGCTATCCAATCAAAATCGTCCAGACTGAAATGTCAAATTGTTGTGGTATTTTGGCATAATGCTGTTTTCATTTTCTCAGACGAATATGTTTTTGCATAAATATTTTGGGAAGAGATTGATCAGCATTCTGAGCGAGTGTGCGAGAAGCTGAAATCTACTGTGCACAGGCCTCATCTCACAGGAATATTAGCAAAAACCAAAATGAAGCCCCGCATCTTAACCTAACTGGAGCCAAAGAAGATTGTACTAAAATGTACAAATGAGATGGTAGGAAATGAATTTATACGAATTAGTAACCTACAAAAAAGTTTTGCCATTAGATTGATAGTGTTTTTTACCCCAAAATGCTTAAATTCCCCTAAAATTGGAAAATAAATAGTCCTAAAATGGAAAGGTTCTATAAACTACAAAATCAAAATGAAAGGTGTAAAAAAATAACAGGTGGTTTCCTGCTGTGGCCAACCCTGCAGCTGAAAGGGCAATAAAATCTCTATGAGGGACTCTCTTGTTAATGTTTTCTGTGCAGGAATAATGATTAACTGTACTTCAGTAAACTCTTAGCTTCTCAGTTGTTCATCTGTTTAACTCAAGTATGATCAGCATGTGAAAGTGAATGCTGTGTGTGTAAAGGAAATGTTGTTGCAGCTGTGTAAAAAGATGATGGAGTGAACTGGCCAGTCGAGTAGTGACTCTGTAAATTTTGAACAGCACAAGAATAACTGTCTTCCATTGGTCTCCAATCAGATAATCCCGTCCCAGTATCACATCATGTTTGGCCATTGTTGCCGTTTTGAGCTGGTCAGTACTGTGGATACTTTAACAAACAGTTTGATGTTGTGTAAAACGGTGCTGCTTTTAGAAATCAACCACATAAAGTGGTCTTAGTAGACGGCTGTTACTTTCAGAAATGCCTTGATACCTTAATATCTAGGTTTAGTGCCTGGGAAGGGAACATTTTATAGGTTTCATATACCGTCAGTGTGATTATATTGACTGTATACAATTACACATTCTTTTCTTCCATAATGTCTGTGGATAATCAGAGGGAACAGTAGCTTGAAGCCGCACACACACTTTTACTTACATGAGAGAACAGGAAGTCCCAATAAAACTGCATCCTTTCAAGTCACAGAAAAATCCAACCAAAACAAAATCTGGAATTCATATCATCCTGAAATCTGCCTTAATGAGTCTGATATTTGTGGTACAAAGAAATCATCAACCTAATTTATCAACCTTTTCCTCTGTTAAGAAATGACCCCGAGACACACGCATGTGTGCGATACAGTAGAGCCGTTTGTGATTTTCTCTCCCTCACTTGGCTGCAAATATTATGATGATGCAGCAGACTATAAAAAGTTAAAACAAAAGAGTAAGTGACAAATATCGGTATGAGCCAATAGCTGTTTAATATGATCAGTATCGGTCAAATTAAAACCATTTGGTTCATCTCTAAATTTTTGCTCTGTATAATAAGAAATGTACCTTCCAAATTACACGTAAAATTATACGTTTACACATCACTATATAGTTTTGTAGCTATAGAGCATGTTGTTTCATCATGACAGACTTATTCTCTGTACTCTGTGTAATTTGTCTGGACTAATTTGTTCGCTGCATAGGTTGGCAGCTCGGCCCAGCTTTCCTTTGCCCATATCTGTCTTTCTCTTTCATCTACTTCCCCCAAAACAAAAAGCGAGGTTAGACAGGGCTCTTTACTGCAGCCAAGTGTTATATAAGTGGGCCTCTGCCAGATCCGTCTAACCGTTCCCCTAGCTTTACTCACAAAGCCAAACTTCTGACCAAGAGCCGCCCGCTAATGAGAACAAACTGATGTGATGTATAAAATACAAATTCATAAAGCCAGCCAATCAGATTACAGCTTGCCAGATGAAGAAAGTTGAAGGTGGATGAGGTGGTTAATGGGCGGTCCATGAATTTGAGCAATCTGACCTCAGATCTGCTGTAAAGAGCAGCTGTTTGTCTTATAGCTACTACAGCACAAAGTGAAAGTGAGGAAGTAAAATCCTTGGTTATTAGTTGTCCACTATAAAAATGTTACGTATAACATAGCAGGATGTTGACCTTCTTTGACAGTGCAGAGCATGCTGGGAAAGGAGTAAGATTTGTCCAATTCAGTGCCCTTCAGTGTTTCTGACACCCTTGTGGGAGTTCAGCAACCTTATTACCTGAGATTGTGAAATGGACACCTTGTGTGTGTGTGTCACATGAAACCCTGACCACAGAAAAGCAGGAGAGCAAATAAAGGAAATTTGCCCAAGGTGATCTCCTTACAAACACACCCACCCCTCTCTCTCTCTCCTCTGTGTGAGCTGGTTTTCCATCAGAAAGTTTAGAAAACTGCTACTGTTGTTGCTGGCGTGTGTTTGTGTGAACAGGATGTATTCTGAATCCCGTTGAATGGGAAACAGTAGTGTTAGAAGCAGGAAGTCTTTGTGTTGCCCTTCTATTGTTATGGGCCTAATTAAACTGGATCAAGGCATCTGTGTGTGTGTGTGTGTGAGTGATAGAGAGAGAGAGAGAGAGCTCAAGCCCACACTAAACTGCACTGCATAAGAAGCAAGGAACCAACACATATGTACAAACAAACATAAAAGCAGACATGCGTCTTTACTAGATGTCATGGTCTGAAATCTCAGGGAACATCCATGCTGATCAAATATATAGCTGAAAGGCACAGAAAATGGTTTTGATAAATACATTAAAGTCCCAGTGAAATTAAAAATGACAATTCTTATTTTTCCATGAAAAATTGCAGCGTTTATAGTAAAAAACGTATCAATGCTGGACCTTTTCTTTTTAAAATTCATGTGCCCCCGCGTTGTGGCTCTGCTTCCTTGGTTTGTTTTGTTATTGTTAAGGTTATAATTGAGTCCACTAATAGCTCAGTAAAAGTAATTGCTTAGTTCTCCTAAGCTAACAAGTTTAATACATGGGCTTGGAGGCTAGTTAAAATCCCCAACCTTAAATATTACCAGTAGTAAAAGTGATTGTCAAACTATTGCATGACAGATTGTTGGAGGCAATCGAGAGGAAAAGCACCAACTAAAGAAAATCAAATAGAAGGAAATAAATGCTTACAGCTTTTGCTCGTCGTGGGTCTACTGTCACCACCCTCATGTGCACATGTGTGTGTGTCAGGGCTCATATAGTGAATATTTGAGGAGGGTGTGGTGAGCTGAGAAAGGGAAAGTCTAAATTCAGAGCCGTCATTATGGAAAAAGAGTGTGTGTGTGCGTAGCTGGAAAATCATTGAGCTCTGTACATCTAGAGGAATTTACTTTTTACTGGAGTTCTATGTGGTTGTGGGAAAGCTGCAGAAGACCCACAGAAAATAAGTGCACATTCAAGCATGCTACACACACATAACAAACACAAACAAATAGATTTGACCTGAAGGTCGCTGACCTCTGTCAGGTGCACTTTAGATTTAATTGAATGAATTGATATGATCATTTTGGCTAATATGTAAACTATGTGTGTGTGAACCACGCCTGCCTGTTTTTCACTTACTTGCTCACATTATTCACACAGAATCTGGGTAAAGTTTGTTCTTGTTTGTTTAATTGCTTTAAATGTGTGTGTGTTTGTGTCGTACTGGCTCACGCTCTCATGCACGCCAAATGACATCATTTAACAGAAAACGATGCATGCTTCAAATAGGATGCATTTACATTTAATATGAGTTTCACTAATTTTGTCATCGAAATCTCACTTCAACCCAGCTAAACAAAGTTGGCAACCCTGCGTGGTGTGTGTATGTGTGTTTTGTTCTTTGTTCACACAGCAAAGAATTCTGATTTGTTTGTCAAATCCAATCTAGAGGACAGATTTATTTTGCATGTGATGGAATCTAATCCTATTTATTTAGATAGTGTGGTCAATTTCTACTATATTTACTTGGGTTGTGATGTGATGATAGTATTGACCTAAAGCTACAATTCATAATGTTTTTTGATTAAGATAAATAACTAAATAGTCAGTGTTCAAAACTGTCTCTGTATCCCATCTAACTGCAGACCACTGTGGCTGATTTCTTCAATAAACATATATTAGATGTTTATCTTCAATAAACAGATAAACAGATATTAGATAAGTGTGACAGCGTGACACAGTTTTGTAGGGTAATAGTAAATAATGTACATTTTTTGCATATTCAATAAACTGTTTTACATCTTGATTTATTTTGAGTTCCCTCCGAAATCATCATAATGAATAGTTCACCCAAAAATGAAAATTCTGTCATTATTTACTCCCCCTCAGATTGTTCCAAACCTGTATACATGTCTTTGTTCTGTTAAACACACAGGAACATATCTGTAATCTCACCCCCCATTGACATTTACTAGTATTTCTCTTCCCCACTATGGCAGTAATTGTTGGATGACAATTTGACATTCTTCCAAATTCCTTCCTGTGTGTTCAGCAAATTGTTTTTGGGTGAACTATTCCTTTAAGTATGCGTTTTCTGGAAATTTGACTTCCATCCAGAATGCACAATTTATGTAAAGTATATGAACGGAAAGCTGGTGTTGGTCTTAAATGTGGGAAAAACTGAGTGAGTACAGACCCAGCTTTGCTGCATAGGACATTACTTTTAGATACACCATGAATAAGATTAGTCTGAATGTGTTCTGATTTAACTGTCAGCTAGTAAATCATACATTTCAAATGCAAAACACTTTGGATCTTATGGTGTGTTTGTCAATGTTTACTCTGTTATGGACTGACCGGTTTGTTTTGTACTCTGAAGACAGTGTTGGGAATAACATCTTGAGTCATGCTCTTAATGACAAGGCTTGGGTTTTAGACAGACGGACATTATAAATTTCAGCTGGACTTATCCATGGGACAGGGTGTGGACTGGTGCATGCTGGGAAACACTATGTGTCACATTATCCTGATGACACATACTACACCCCCCACACCCCCCACATCCCTCTATCCTGAGAGAGAGACAGAGAGTAACATTTTCTGTTACTGTAAAGCTTAACATATGTCGTTGGTTTTCTTTCACAAGCGTATGATTCACTTCAGAAGTGAAACAGAAGTGAGGAAAAATGTGAGGCGGGGCTTGATTTTGTCCTTTAGGAATTGATTGGATAGTTGGAAGGCTGGCCTTTGTTTGTTTCATTTTAATGGGATTGTAGGACTCTCGTGCCACTTGTGGTACTAACACTCCAGTCATTCATTCATAAGAAGTGAAAATGAAAGAGAAAATGTTTTCTCGCTGACGTTCACTTCCTGTTCCTTCTCCGTGTTGGTTCAGTTGTTAAGAGCCGGCAACAGAATCAACGGATAAACCACCGGCTGTGTCTTGTCACGCTTGTCATTCTGCCTATGTGTGTTGAAACAATTTCTAAGCTGTGTTACAGGGATGGTCCCTTACATCAGTTAATCATGATTAATCTATAGTTACCAGTTTTTGGTTTCATTTGTAGTCAGACCACAGTAACCATAAATTCGGTCTCACCACCACAATTACTACAGTATTTATGGTACATCTAGGGCTATACAAATAATTATACATCTGCCAAAAACACATCATAAAATATTATAATAAAAACAGTTATTTTTTCCAAGGGGTGTGAGGGTTTCCTTGGTAGCGGATATTTACACTGCCCATCCCAATGTGTAATGATTTACACACATAGAAACACACAGGGACAGTTGCGTGCAGTTTACAGATTCATGAAATTAAGAGAAAATATTTGGGGTTATGTCTCAAAACTTTGTAGGCTGCCTACCTAAACAATTTTTGGTGCCAGAAATGCCATGTAGACATTTTAGGCTCATAAGTTTATTACCTAGTGCCGCCACCGTATCAGATTTTCACTTCTCTATTATTGTGGCTAAAAGACAATATTACCATGAGCTGTTAAAATAATGCTAGTAGTCCAATTCACAATTGGTATTTAGTGTGTGTGTGTTTTTTTTTTTGGTCGATGAATCACACTCAAAATAAAGAGTGTGACTCTGAAAGGGGTGATTTGCAGGAAATACGTGTTTTTCTTTGTCTTTGTTCAGTTGTCAATAAGTTGCCCATGCATGTATTAGACACGTAGACACACCACGGCGAATCTACAGAATCGTAACACGATTTGACCGCCCCAATCTTAAAGCAAGTAAATCTCATTGTACTGTCGCCGGCGCAGCCTGATGTTCCCAATATGGTAAGAGACATAACATATTCGTGCAGTATTCGACAAATCACTACGCACTAGTGAACTGGCCAATCATAGCACACCTCGCTTTACAGAGCGATGAGCTTTGTAAAATATCAGCACGTTTCAGAGAGGCGGAGCAAAGAGGAGATACAAACATGCACGGTATGTGGAAAATACAGCGTTATTTAACCTTAAATCGTGTATTCATATTACATTACATCTAAAGCAAACAATAATATTCGTTTTGGCCGGGTCTACTGACCCCTTTAAGGCAAACTGTTGAATGGGTGCACAACCACCACCATATTAAAGTGTCAACCAAATGCTCACACAGAATTATTTAAATATTATCATGTGACATGTGTACTATCCTAAATACAATGTCACAGTTATTAATATCACATTTATTGGGATTACTGGTTTACTCAGCCCAAGCTGCCCAGTAACGCCATCCAGTTTGGCAGCTCTTATATGTTTCATTTATGCCATCTGGCAGGCACCTTTATTGAGGGCAACTTTCAGTGCATCAAGGGTATTGTTTTAAAGCATGCAGTCCAGGGGAACTGAATTTATGATAGAGAAATGTATTCAACTTTTAGTTGAGCTACAGAAACAAAATTCGCTAGGTGCTGCTTCATGCTGTACATGATGCCATATTCAGGTCTGGTCAAAAGTTTATGATACAAGACGCAAGTGTTTCTGGTGATATTTAAAATGGTTTAATATAATGGTGCATGTTTCGGTGTTTGAAGCTTGTAGACAATTGTATACTGTTATTGTGCCAACATGTTAATTTCTTTGATGAAAAGACTTCATGAAATGGGTGGCTTGGACCAAATATTGAATAAAAACAGCCAATGAGAATCCAGCATGGATAAAAATTCTTTGAATACTCTTTGAAGAGCTTCCCAGGTTGCGACCCCAAAGGAGCTCCTTGAAATATGCTAAAATATAACAGAGTTCATTTTTTGGATGCTTTAAAACACAACATAATTTGCACAGTAACAATTTTGCTATTCTATGGTGTTGATGGGTTTAGTATTATTCTAAAATGTAATCAAACATTTAAATAAACAACTGGTGTGTGTAGGGAGCTCACCAGGTTTAAAGAAGTATCCCTGTGACTGTATTTGTAGGAACTGGTGAGTTTGAAAGCGAACTATTAGAAGTGTGTAAAGAAAAAAGGAAGTAGGTCTTATTTTTAGATCAGTGGCATCGTGTGTGTGTGTTTGTTTGTTAATTTATCTCATTTGTCTGTCCTCTGAGGGTGTTTCTGTCACATGCAGTATGTCATTCTGACAGGATGTGAGCTGCGTGTGATTGACACTGCCTGCGTAAGATCAACTGGCCACAGATTTTCTCCCAGCATGCTTTGCATTCAGCAGCATCTCTCTTCTCAGACATCATTTGAACTTCCTGTATGTAGTTTTACTCTGTATCTCCCTTCATCCTCGCAAACTTCTCCTCTGTGGAGTGGATGTTATGATCATGAGTAAGTGGATGCAGTGGAGAAAGCGCAGCTTTTTTCGGAAACACAGGAAGAAGTTTTCTTTTCCTCAGTTAGGTAAGAGCTCGCTCTTACTTCCTGATTCACAAAATGTTTCTCTACGCTGCAAGTCTCTGGTGGAGCTGTATTTGAATGTGGTTTTCTCTCAATACATACATTAAGACATTTTAACTCAGATCAGGTTGTGTACTTTGTGTAGGCTTTTCATATGTGTTTGGGTGAATGACACTTGGCTTGTTGGATGTTTGAGCTTGTCTTTATCATATCAGCAGTTTTTGTGGCTTTGTTTAAATCTTATGATGTTTCATTGCCGTTATGTTTAGTACTTGTATGCATAGTTTTATCTTTTATCCAATGTTTTAACGTAAAGTGTGTTATTTAAATAGTTAAAAATATATCAAAATACTTTCCTGCCGGTTTAAAAGTAAACTTATAACAAGCCAAACCGTAAACAATGTGGTGTTTTCAAAACATTTGTTTGACAAAGCAATATGGTCTCAACCAATGGCATTTGCAGTTTTGAACAAGAATCTCTTTGACTGATCAATGGTAGATGGTAAAGGTGTTTTAATATGTTATTATTGTTTTTTGTCAAGGGTGGTAATGACGAATTCATTTAAAAAAAAATACGATTATTTTCCAGTTTCATAATTTCATTCCATCACATTGCATTTGGATGTCACGGTGACCTGCCATATGGTTGTCAGGGCGACCCGTGGAGCCGGTCATGCTCTTGCCCCTATGCATGCTGGGATGCTATTCCACAGAGACGTGTGTGTGTTTTATCAGTGGAGCACAACATACATGCCCACCTCTTTCTCTCTCTCTCTCTCTCTGTCTCGTTGTGTTTCTATAAATTGTTGAGAACGTTCGGCACAGAGGAGAGAGGAATGTGATTTTGGAGGGAGAATTTTTCTTCTTTTATCTGTTGCTTTATGACTCCATGGCTACACACAGTGTGAAACTCAGAGGTAGGCAGCTGTACGATTGCGTTTTTTACTACAAATCTGTGTGTGTTTGTGCACACCTGTATTTGTGTTTGTGCTGTGAAGTAGGCTAATGCTGAATTCAAACATATTGAAAATAGTGTTGTGTTGTTGTGAAAGTGTATGTAATTTACATTGCTGATGTGCAACTGTTAAGCATGATGCATGATGAGGTGTGTTTATATTGACCTGGAATTATGACCTGCATAAAACTTCATGAGGTCAGTACCACAGTGCATACCTAGACCTTTAATTTTACATATCATGGTCGAATGATGACCAGAGATGTTGTCTATGTAATCAGCTCACTAGATTTAGTTGTGACCTGAATGCAGCTTTCTCAGTGTTTTATAAATCTCTCAACAATTCTATATGAAATATAAATGTAAAATATGAATGTCTTTGTTTAGTTTACTGGAGTGCTGTCTGGTCAATTGCTTCATTATTCTCATATGTTTATTACATTTTACTAAACTTTTGGTCCACTCCCATACAACTGATTTCTCACATAGCTCTGCAACCGTATTGATGCTTATCACTCCAAACTCTTATTTCTTAAAAGGGATAGTTCACCTAAGTTTACCTGTGCTCCTATTGATATGATCCTGAGATTCTGATTGGTTTTGCAACTGAACGTTTACTAATGGATAAATGTGTGCTATTTGAGTATACATCTTGACACTTCAGTTCAATATATTGTGTGTTTGTGTTTTCTGAATGAGAACATGGTCAAATCTGGTCAAAATTGGTGTATTGTTCTGAGAGTGTGTTTATGGTTGTCAGAAAATGGTGAATTGTTCTCATGAATTGTGTAAAAAAACGGAAGAAACGGAATTTGTCAATTTTTTTTTACAGAATTTGATGTTGGATTTTGAATGTTTCATGTCAGGGTCTCAATCACATTTTAAAGATTTTTTTCATGATAATGTCTGCCTGATTGTAATTTACAACTTAATAATGGAATGAGCGATAAATGTCGAGAGAATTCTTTTTGAAAGTGTTACAATTCTACACTTTCAATTCTAAACTTTCAATAAACAAGCTAAAATAAATTAACATTGTATCAGCATGGAGCACAAACCATGTTTCTTGTGATATGTTTCTGAAATCATGTTATCAAGCAAGCATTTTTCTTTAACTTTATCTCTTGCTGTGTTGATTCAGACAAGCTCAGGCAGGAGTCCACAGTGGAAGCAGAAGAACCTTCTCAATTATAGGAGTTTTATGCATCATGGAATGTCCCATGTCAAAATATACCTCATATCACAGACATGCATGCCCACCTATCTGTGCGAAAGGCATTTCTCTGATGTCAGTGTTAGTGTCAGTGGTTGCTTATCTGGCCATGTCAAAAGACCAGCCTTAAAGGTCCTGTTGAACCCACAGTTTCTTTCAATCTTAAATTAATCTTGAGTACCTGAAGTAAAGTATTGGATACTTCGTATCTTCATATAGTATTTAGTTCCATCACATTTGTGAAGGATAGATACAGTTGTACGATTATTTCTGAAAACAAACGACTGGGGATGTACTGGGGGAGTAACTAAATCAGGATCACACAATTCATCATCGCATTATCCCTGCATAACTGTTGATTCACTGTAAGTTTGTGTGGTTTACAATATGCACGTATGCGCTGATTGCCAAAAAAAACACAGACATATGTGCAATTCCGTGAAAATGTCAACCTTACCACAAACAAATTTTTTACCAGCGGTTTTTACTATGTTAAGAGCACAGATTTTTATATTTGGTGGCTCAAAATATATTCCTCATAAATGGACACATGAAAATTAAAACAAAATAACTATTTTATTAAATTATAGTCTCCAGCATCTGGTCCAATTATGGTTTTTATTAAACAACAACAACAAAAAACACAAACAAACTTAGGTCCACATGCATTTTATTTTAATTCAATATGAATAATAGGCGGGTATCAGTCATCTTTTACCTGCATTAAGAATAAAGAATGTTTTAAATAGTGAAAACAACACCAGCTTTAGTTTGGTCTTTCATAAAAAAACTCAACAAAAAGTACAGATAAGAGTTCTGTTAAAGTACCGGATCGATAAGTTGTAAAAGATAAAAGTAGTTATACCGTTAAAACCTTAACGATACCCATCCCTAGTAATAGCACACCTCCTCAACAACCACAAAATTTAAAGGGATGGTTCACCCAAAAATGAAAATTCTGTCATAATGTACTCACGCTCAAATTGTGCCAAACGTTTGTAAATTTCTTTGTTTTGTTGAACACAAAAAATATATTTTATGAATGTAGGAAAGCAAACTGTTCTGGGGCTCCTGTGACGGGCAATATAATTTTTCCTACTTTAGTAGTCAATGCTGGCCAAGAACTGTTTGCTCACAAGCATTCTTCTAAATATCTTCCTCTGTGTTCATCAGAACAAGGAACTTTTTAGAAATTTGAAACAACTCGAGAGTTAGTGACCGTCCCTTTAAGGTAATAGTTATATGCCTTGTGACAATACTGCCGGATGAGCCAACGCTACTCCAGCGTTGGAGTATTGTTTTTTCCATTTCCAATATGTATTACAATATGTAATGTCAGTACGGCATAAGTAATGTAAAGAGATTGCTTCAAAATGAAGATGAATCTCTTATATATTTTGTATAACAGTAAAGAGTTACTTGCTAATTCCTAACAACCAGGGCAGTGAATGTCCCTCTAATACTAAGAAGATAAAAAATATAGTTGTTTAACTGAGCACTTTTAAAAATGGTGTTAAATTCAGTCATCTTTTACAGGCAATTATTTTACTGTAGTATTGCTAATATACACACATTTTTCCTTGCTTAAGGCACTATGGACAAAATAGTCCTATTACAAATCTACAGACCATCTTTTAGTTTGATTAGTTAAATCCCGGACGAACCCCCACCAGCAAAAATAACTTGACAAATGGCAAAAGACAAAATCAAACACAAAGCAACCAGGAACAAGCTCTCTAACACAAACAAAGCATCAGTCTTTTAAAGTCGGTAGAACAGGTGGAAATCATTCTCATGATGAGAATGATTATGTTACAAATGCCCCCTAGTTACAAATGAATCTTATTAAAAAAATGGGAATTATATCATGGATTCTGTATATTTCATTATTTTCCAGTTTTTATGCTTTCTTTCTTCTTTATTTATATGCTTTCTGTGGTTTCTGTACTTATATGAATTAACTGTTAAGCAGTTAAATTTTGAATAGCTATAATAAATGAATTTGAATTAAATTGAATAGTCACTATTCATTATGATAATTGGATGTTTATGCTGGTGTTTTGAAACATTTGCTCTCAGAAATGCTAAAAGACACCACATATTTGTTGGTGTGTATGTGGTGTAAGCCAGGTGTGTACTGTACATCAGAAGTGCATGCAGTCAGTTATGCAGTGTGTGTAATAGCTTAACATGATGGACAGTCTTATAACACACACAAGTGTTTTAAGGAAAGCAGGGCTGTATAGAGTCACTCCAGGAATGTCAGGGTTTAGATAAAAGGCAAGTGTTTGCTTGTGCATAATGTGAGGGGTTGTGCGTTTATCTCTGCACATTTCTGACGCATGCAAAATCCCATATTTAGTCACGCATTATTTTTATGTTCCGCTTAAAGTTTTATCCTAAAGGGGCAAAAGACATGCAGGGACGTAAATGCTTATAAGTATTTAGACTTAATAGTGTGAACTACCTTCTATTTTTTTTGCTTGTAAAGATCAACTTTTGTCATTGTCATGTTTACAATTGACTATAAATAAATGCCACATGCTATTTAATGGCATGGGCATTTACATATTACATGCCCTAGTAAATTGAAACAGTTTTGCATGAACATGGATTAAAGAAAAGATTTCACCAAGTGGGTGGTTTTTCAACCCCGTAATATGATGAATGTTTTGAAAGGGACCCCTTTCTTAAATGCAGATTCTTTTTTTATATAAAGAAGCATTAAAACCGTTTGACAAATATGAATTGTGATATTATAAACACAACATATTGTTTGTAGAAATTATACTGTAATAATCTTTGGTAGAATTTAGCAACTTTTTTTTTCCAAAAAATCCCGGGACCCCTTAGAACATTCTGGCTGCCCCCTGGGGGACCCCAGTTTGAAAACCTCTTACCCTCAATTTCTGCAGTTATTTTATGTTTTGCAACATAAAGGGTGTTTTTTTTTTTTTTTTTTTTAATCTTGACACAACTCTTACATAAAACTGTATTCTAAAGTAGGGGTTTTAATGATTCACAATTCAATACACATGTACCAAAGAATCCAGATATTTTGAAAGAAATTAAAAAATGAAACCTCAAATTACTTGAAATATTAATTCATTTACAAAACAATACCATTTTCAATTGCATTTTTTGGTGTGCATATGGCTCACTGTTTAATTGAAAACTTGCTATTACTGTAAAAAAAATCCTAAAACAGAACTTCTTAAAACATAGACAATGAATAAAGAAATAATTTAACAAAACAAAAAGTCTTTATGGGGTTAATACATATAAAACAACATAATACATATAAAATGCGTCGCAGCTTATATCAACACAAGAAACAGTGATGCTTTTGATAGCAGACATGGTGTGATACGTCTACGATGAGATTTTAAAGCTTTGACGTTGCATACATAATAAACACATTCTCACAGAACAATGGCGTAAACACTGTGATTGATTTCTTGTGTTGAATGTGTTTTTAGTGTAAAGGTGAGCAGTGACACGTGATGAAGAAAATAACTTCACTTCCTGTGTGTTTCTCACTCATGTGTTTACGTATTTTCCTTCATCTCTGTAGCTTGTAGCACATTCCTGACTTTATACCCCTTATCTACACTGTCTGCAAGACACACACACATTCACAAAAGAGCAGGTGACCCGGCAGAGGTCTGGTCTTAACCTTTGCTCTGGGGTTCATGCTGGTTTACACAGTGCTGGCTGGGGCAGCATTAGTTCTTTATGTTTTGTGTATGTGTGTATCTGTGTGTGTGAATCGCCTCTTACACAAATAGACTGGAACAGGGAAATAAGGACAACATGCACTCTGTGAGGCTTTGATTGACATTTTGGTCGCCTAATCTGTGAAATACAGTTTGGACTGCGCTATTTTACCTTTACTTTTCCATCTTGAACAATAAATCATAAATAATAATCATTATAACATTCTTATATTTCTTGAATCTCTTTCTTTTAAGACATAGCCAAAGTTTTCTCATGAAAAAATTAAGAAATTAAGATAATCTTACAAGTATACTGTGGAATATGGTCTATTACTGTTTCACTTGCTCGTGTTTCACTGTATACTATGTATAATGTGCTAAACAATGTATTCAGTAAGTTTGTAATCTATTTAAAACAAAGCCTTTTTTCTGATTGTGGGGTCAGATGTCTGGAATGATGTGGACGGTTTTCCATAGGTATCACATAAGATGCTCCCAATCGTAATGATACAGATAGGAAACAAGCATGGTTATTGAATTATACATGGATGACAAAGCTTAATAATATAAAATATCTTGCGAAATAGAAAGACTCATTCTGGCTCTCATTTCAATAGTTTGTGTTCAGATTTCGAAGTTCTTTTTTTTATGCTTTGTACTTATTCCAGCACGAACGTCTTCTGTTTTATTACGTGCTATAAAAGCAACTCTTTTATCTTATCTCCATCTTTCTCTCTCTCTCCTCTGTCCCACCTTCCAGATGAACATGATGCTGTACAGAAGAAAACTTTCACAAAGTGGATCAACGCGCAGTTTTCCAAGGTAAGCAAACATTCCCAGCAGAGCTCCTGCTGAACTTCAGAGCGGCTGTCTCTATAAAGCGTCTCTGACTGAGATCTGAAACCATAAACTCTCTGATCCAGAGCATGCACAAGATATTCTTGTGTTTCTTGTTTAAGCACAGAGACACTTTGCTTAAATGAAGTCACTAAAGTCACGCTAAAGGATGCTGTCAGACCTTACTGTCTTTATAAAATGATTACCACACAAAATTTGAAAGAAAACAAGCTTTGTTTGTTGAAAACAAAAAGACATGCCGGTGTGGAAGAAGAGGATGACACAAGAAAACACATATGATACAATATTCAGTATATGTAAATATTTATGTAAAATCAAACATAGCAATGACATGTTTATTTATAGCCATCGAATATTTGCACTTGAATATTCTCTCAACGTTCCTTGACATGTTTTCTAGACTCCAGGGGCCTCATTTATCAACAGTGCATACCCACAGATGTGTGCGTAGTGAGTGCGCACAGTTTCACTCAAAGTGTGGGATCTACTAACTTGTACTTAAAGTTGAATTGTGTGTGAAATGTAAGCACACCTCTGAGCATGCTCACGAAGAGAATCTAGTCGCAGAGCGGTGATACTACAAAAAGAAAGTGCCACAGTGTTTTTCCTGTGTCCTTTATTTGAAAATACTCGATTGGTAATTTCATAGTTCAAGTTTTGCAGCTAAATATCCAAAAAATACTAGGCCAGTGTTATATATATATTTTTCAGCTGAATACTTAAAATATCTCAAATATCTTACACTACTTGTAAATCGTTAGAAAATTTGCATTCTAAACAGTGACACGGGGCTGTCATTGCAGTCGCCTGTCAATGGCGTCATTACCCTTTGTCACCGCCTTAACTGACGTAGAAACTGCATGACAACAGTGTCGTGGACAAATGCAGTAGTAGTGTCTAGCGTCTACCAAGCCAGCATCTTGTTTTGAGCAGTATCTTATTTTGGGCCAACATTTATATGCAACATGTACTATATAAAACTTTGTTACTTTATTTTACTCCATAAAAATTATTTGATGTCTGATTGATGGCCATCAGCGGTGGAGTTGAAGACAACAGATCCCATCATTTCACACTCCTTCACAGCGTCATCAAGCTCCGGCATTGTTTTTGTTTTGATCGTGCGCCCTCTAGGTTTTTACAAACTGTAGCTTTAAAAGACATATGGGAAATCATTTGAAATGTAGTCATAGTGTCATGGCTGATCTCGCTTTGCTGAATGATTTGGTAAACCTTCTTTTATTGAAAGTACAATGTGAAGACACACTTAATGGAACAATATACGAAAAATTAATAAAAAGCATTCAAGCAAATCGATAATATCGCATTACCAAATCATAATAAGATCACCAAAGAAACTTGCAAATTCAGTTTTTTTTCTAAACATTTTAATTTATGTAAAATAAATCTCCTATAAATAATTATGAAACTATTAGTAAAATACAAAATGACCAAACCATGCATTGCTCAAAGATTACATTTTCAAAGACTGCGGTGATCTGTTTAGTGAGAGCACAGCTTACATTCACGTGATCAATAAAGGGAGGTTTCCTCACCGTAAATGGTACATTGGGGACGTTTATCATATGCAAATGACCATGAGCGTGTAGCGTTATCAACAGGGACGTTTGATAAATTCAGAGTTGTTTTGTACTTAGACACATTCTAAACTTCATTCGTAGAACAAAATATTGAACCTTTTCTGTGCACGTTTGACAAATGAGGCCTCAGGTTTTTGGAGCTAAATGTAGCAGGGTTTGGTTTCCGGCAGTCATGTTTAAGTAATGTGTGCGGTGTCTGAGGTCATCTCGCTTTAATTACGTCATTCACTCACATTAATTTTAATAAGGGCAATCGGTTTGCATGTAGAAAAAGAGGACACACACACATACACAAACACACACACAAACATTCAGTAACCATACTGTTAGTATAAAAACCCTCGTTAACCAGTTGTAACAGATATAGCTGTCTAAGCCATTCATTGAGAAGCATAATTGTGACACTGAAGCACTACTACAACATTGCTCAATCAATAGCCTTGGTTTGGGGCAGGGCTACCTGTTTAACAACCAACGAAAGACAAGGACAGTATTTATGGAAACTGTTTTGAAACCAGGTTATGTTACCAGTTCAGAATTTATTTAAGTTTGTGTTTTGTGTGTATTTGTTTCAGACAGGGAAGGCGCCCATCAAAGACATGTTCTCTGACCTGAGAGATGGCAGGAAACTGCTGGATCTCCTGGAAGGACTCACCGGATCTACACTGGTGTGTGTTTATATGGGAGAAGATCAGGTTGTTTATGCTGTGTGTGTGTGTGTGTGTGCGCGTGTATGTGTGTGTGTTTGATGGTTTGGAGGTTCTGAATGGCTGGTTAGTGTAATGTGTCTCAAATATACATTTATATTTAGCCTCATCCAAACACACACACACACACACAGCTGCAGGCTTCACCTTCAACTCTCCTCTTCATCTACAAACCACTGGCACACTTATCACAATAACGTCACCGTGTGATCAAAGCACAATGACAGAAAGTCTCTCTCTATCTCGCTCTCTCTGTCTCTCAGACCAAAGAGCGTGGATCTACTAGAGTTCACTCCCTCAACAACGTCAACAAAGTCCTGCAAGTGCTTCACCAGAATAGAGTGAGTCTCTTTCTTTCTTCTCTCCGTGTCCTTGCTGCTGGTAGATACTCTGGGCTTCATCTGTGGCTGAAATTATTTTTATTCCTCGTCTCGAATTGTCTGACAGACGCCGCCCAAGGAAGGGACAGCAAGGACGGCTAATTAAAATGCTTAATGGTTCATGGGTCTTTTAGCCACATTAGCGTTCTGGGGTGATTTTGACATGTCCTCTGTTTTTGCGCTCCCATGGTTCAGGGCCATACACATAAACAATGTGATGATACACTAAAAGCACTATTACTTTTATTTCTTTGTTTTAATTTAATTTGCCTATAAGTATTTAAAAATAGAAGCTGTCACAGTAAATATAAAGGTTGAGAGATAATGTTAAGCTACTTAAAACCATTTGTTTTAATGTGCCACAAAATCTCGCCGCATGTGTTTGCATGACGTTTCGTAACACTTGGTCAAGACGTGTTTGGGTTCTTCAGTAACCGTTCATTTAAACTCACCCATAGCTTTACTTTAACATTACACACATTATATTCAGGCTTTGTTCACTCTCTAAGCAAGCACGTCGCATTTTAAAAACCGACTATTGAGTGATAAGTGCAGGTTTGGATCATCAACACCCGTTAATCCAGTGGAATTAGTCGTCTTTGAGATGGGCATGTTAACACAGATTCAGACATCACAGGATGGTGGTATAATCCTCTGTAGGTGCTTGAGCTTTTCGATAGGCCAATAATAGCAAGTTAGTTAATGACCAACATCAAATTCAAGTACTGTGTTTATTAATAGTATTAACTATTCCCAGAGATACAACAATGCATTACTCTAGTAATGTGACATAATTTTGAAACATTATATTTAGTTGGATTTAGGTCAGGGCTAAAGTTTATTCATTTGGTTTATTCTATTAGAATTTGATTTGATTGTTTGTGCTCCTGGTATCGAACCAAATGGTGTCATCACTCTCCTCTTTTAAATCAAAACTTAGTACGGGTCTTTAATGTTTTATTCTATTTTCTATCTTTTTATTTATTTTCGTTCTTTTTTTCTATTATATATTCTTATTGCTTGTTATAGATTATGTTTTTTTTTTGACCCTTCTGATCTGTACAACACTTTGGTCAACCTTTGGTTGTTTTTAAATGTTCTTTATAAATAAATGATGAAATGAAATATAAACTCTGCATTATTACATGTAATAAACCATTAACTAAACCTTAATACTAACCCTAAATAATTATTTTAGTGAAGTTTTATTCATTATTTATGAAGTTTTATACATCGAATGAAGCATTATTTAAAAGTAAGAGAAAATAATTACCTTTTAATTAAAATATTATCAAACATACATTTGCTTTTTTAAACCAATAGAGACCCTTTTTATTTTAAAAACCATGCTTTATTTTGTGTGTTTTGTTGCACTGAAAATACTTTTGTTTCTAAGCTTTCTTCTCTTGTCCTGTAGGTTGATTTGGTGAATATCGGAGGAACTGATATTGTTGACGGGAATCATAAACTCACTCTGGGACTCATCTGGAGTATTATACTGCACTGGCAGGTCAGAAAACAACCTTGGTGTTCATAATAACACTGTACTTCTTCACCTGCAAACCTTCGTCAAAGACTGTGTGTGTGTAGGTTAAAGATGTTATGAAGGATGTGATGTCCAGTCTCCAGCAGACCAACAGCGAGAAGATTTTGTTGAGCTGGGTGAGAAACTGCACCCGTGACTATGACAGCGTCAACGTGCTCAACTTCACCACCAGCTGGGCAGACGGCCTGGCGTTCAGCGCCATCCTGCACCACTTCAGGTGAGACACACACATATGCCCTCATGGTTAAACAGCTGTCAGTGCTTGACACGGTCAAGAGAGTTTGTGTTTATAAGCTGTTCGGGCTGTTTGAGTTGAATTTGTCAGACATGAGCCCGTAGGAATCAAAAACACGCACCATCCCCTGTAGCATTTGGTAAAGCTCCAAGAAACATAAGAATAGGATAAACATAGGATAAACTTGAAGGCTGGCCCAGACTGAACTCGCTGTCTGACATACCTATCAATCTTGGCATATTTTTGGATGATTTTACTATAAGATTAGAACTTTATTGAGCAAAATACAAAATATACCCAAGTGTGAACTGTATATACAGTGTGTATATATATATATATATATATATATATATATATATATATATATATATATTTATATATATATAATAAAGTCAATACAAAGTCAGGGCATTACCAGCGTTATGGATGTGACAAGAACGCTCAGAGAATGTATTTGTTACCAATATACTGAATCATATGTTTATATTTTACTAAACCCTTGTAGATAGAGTTTGAACATCAGAAAAATATCAGTCTATGCAGAAGTTTTCTAATTAAAAAAGGAAATAAACAAGCGTTATGGATGTGACAAAAAATGGATACGTTTTTTGGAGACAACAAACTAAGGATTTTTTTTATTAAAATGCACAAACCTTAAGCAATAACACCCAACAAATGGAGAAGAGAAGCCTCTTCATAGAACATAAAGCGGTTACTTGATTTAAATGTTCATGTCCCTATTAATGAGGAATATGTACTGTTATGGATGTGACAATCCTGAAAATGGCATTTAACTGACTATGTAAAATCATGCGCTTAAAATAAAACAAATGCTTTAAAAACTGGAAGAGAGACCCCACATGGGTATTGAAAACACCAAAAGTTAATCACTGTGGTGTTAGTATAGTTTGAACCATTTGTAAAAACTTGATTTTTGTCATAGTAAGGTTGCCTTTTTTCACGGAATTTCCCGTCTTTATATTCTTTTGTAATCTGTCTATGAGGCTGACGTTCCATAACGATTTTATCATCCAAATCGATTCTGTCCGCTGGTCTGCTATGCAAATATTTCTTTACACTTCATTGCATTTTTTTGTTGTTGCTGGAAATCACAGACTGTCTGGTAATGTTCTGACTCTTTGTTTGATTAGATTCTTAATACTTATTTTCTATATGAATCTGTTGTATTTCCAGGCCTCATGGGTTCAGCTGGGAGGACGTCATTTGTCTAACCCCAGTGGAGAGATTGGAGCACGCTTTCAGATTTGCCAAAGATCAGTTCAGCATTGAGAGGCTACTGGACCCTGAAGGTAAAGAACCATTATGACAGCAGAACCTCTTAGATGTTAAACAACAGGCAGTCCCAGAGCCTTCAGAGACCTGAAAAGGGTCAACTGTGGTTTCCAGTTGACAAGTTCCTGCTTACGCCCGAAGCAGGAAATCTGAGTGAAATCTATGAAACAATGTTGGTCAACAAACCAGGACCCAAAGCCCGGTGACTAATCATCTAGACTTGATTGGATTACATGGATTTTCCTGAACACAAGTTCTCATGAGCCAGAACTAATCAGAGGGGCCACATAAAGCCCACTTCATAACTACGCAAACCCATGTGCACTCTCTCTCTCTCTCTCTCTCTCTCTCAGATGTGGCGGTGCAGTTGCCAGATAAGAAGTCTATCATCATGTATGTGACCTCACTGTTCGCTGTCTTTCCCAATGACATCACAATGGATGACATCAGAGAGGTGGAGACACTGCCCAGGCGTTATAAGGTGGAGCCAGAAGAGGGACACGCTCGGAGCGCACTGGTAATGCACACTAAAACTGTATTCAAGATATAAAATTGCAAGTAACTTTACATCCTTAACCTTCTCTGTTTACTGATGTCAAATAATGACAAACGAACATTTTAATGAAATCATACAGACACCTCAAAGTATAAATCTTTATTAACAGCTTATCTTTGAGAATCAGGATAAATTACCAAGATTGCAAGCTTCATCTGTAAAATGTCTGCTAGAGATCTGGAAAACATCTGCTGTGTAAAAACATCTGCTAAACATCTTTAAAAGTGCTCTTTAACATATATTATAAATCATAAACATCTTACAGACATCTCAGAGACGTATTGCAGATGAGCAAAGAATAAAACAAATGTCTTGCTGATGTAAATGCAGACATCGAATAGACGTCGCCTAGAGGTATTTGTGCTATCAGAGTAAGGAGACCGTTTTCAACACTGTAGTTTGTACTGATAATACATAATAATTGATTTGTAGTTATTTTAACCAATAAATTATGCATTTCAGATTTAAAAAGGTAAAAATAGATTATACAGTATTGATATATTTGATTTTTTTTTTTTTAAAGGGATCGAAACTTCATATAGTTCCCGTAGTGATACTGGTGAAATATGGCGTAGCTCTCAACCAATCAGATTCGAGTACCAGAATAATTTGTAAATATGGCTGACAATGGATATAAATTAAATTAAGAGTGGTTTGAAATTCCAAATGTTTAACTTGTATTGTAATATTGTAATATTACAATATTTATATTTTTAGACATGTATGTTACACATTTGATTTTACATTAGTACATGTATAACCAGTGATATGCACAGTGGGTAGATGTGCATATAAGTATTAGTGGTGGTGGTTTTTCTTTTTTAAATATAAAAGAGTTTGATCAGTTTAGATATTTATCGCATTTTAAAGCCATGAATTAAGCATGGAGCAGAATTATGTTTACTCTTTTGGTTCAGCCCTCCACTACAGTACCATTTCTCATGTGGCTCGTTGGCATTAATTGCACACCCCTGAATTAGAGGAATCTTTGAAAATGTCAAGAATAAAAACTGATGTATTCCTTAAATTATTTTGACAATGTGTCTCATGACGGTGTGCAAATGTTTTGCAATTTTTTTCAATATAAAGGGATTTATAAAACAGGGTGTCAAATTTCAGTTTCGAAAAAAAAAAAGATTTAATTAAATATGCAAATAATATGCAGCCCTTAACAAGGATTCGAAAACTTGATGTTGCCCTCGAGGTAAAAAGTTTGTCCACCCCTGCACTAGCCAAACACAAAATGGAAGTTAACTGGTGGTCAGGCATGCACATGCGGTCTACAATAGGTGTTTGAAAAACATATAACTATTTTTGACACATATTTTATGTAATTGCAGCATCTGTCTTCACTATTTCTGCAAAATACTCGTTTTAGTTCCAGTCTTTATGTATGCCTTACTTCTGAAACGCTTTGAATGGTTAAGCTGACTCTGTCTATTGTGATTGTGGTCAGAGCACTTGGAAGAGAGAGTTGCGTCAAGTTTACTCCAATGGATCAGTTTTTTCACTGCAATGGTACATGGAGGCTCTCAATAGTTCCCGGAAGTTACTAATAACGCATGGAGCTGCAGCAAAACCGATTGTGACAAAACTTTAACCCATTTAAAGACGAAAGTCATTTATTGAAAAAAAAAATGGAAAAAAGCATTTATTGTAAAAACACAACTTCCTGGAACCATCTGAAGGCTTCATGAATCATGTGACTCATCAAAAATTGGAACTTCCATGGTTGCGACTCTCTCAACGGCTCTTATTGCGGTCGCCCGCGTAGTGTGTCAACAATGTCCCGCCTTACCATATCCGTGAGCTGCCGCTTCTCAGTCTGCTTAATTGGTCACTTGATTAGAGTGAATCAACAATGTCCCACCTCACCATAACTGGGAGCTTTAGCTCTTGGGTATTAACATCAACAATGGAGTCAGTTTCATCTCTCTTAGTCATATATCTTATCTTAGTCCGTGTACATCAATGAATCAGGTCTTACCCACTTCCAGTGGCAAATACTTTGTCCTGATTTTAAACGGTCTATTATTCTATCATCTATAACCACAGTTTAAAAAAGATGTTTGTTTATGTTTTACTTGGAAATTTGAGCATGTGCTGTTTCCGAAGTTAAATCATTCAAATGGTGCTTAAGTGACCGAATGTTTTTAGGGGCCTTTGTTTTTTTATTAAACAAAGAGGCTTATTCTGCTCAATGTTAAAACTGCAGAAAACTTGTTTAACGTAACACAGATGTGAGTGTTTTAAACTTAAATCAAATTGAGCTATATTAAAAGAGAGTTGTTCTTGTGGTTTCAAGTTAGGAACTGCATGTGGAAAATATTCTGCACGCTGTAACTCTGCTGCAGACAGCAGGAGATAAGATGATAAAATTCTCTCTGATATGCTTTCTCATATATATTTATATATTTTATACGGTAACAAAAAAGTACTCAGAAGTATCATAGTAAAAAACATGTTTTCTCATTCCTAATGAAATTTGCTAATCTATGTGCCAGTTAGTGCTGTAATGTCTTGAAATACTGAAATGTGCATCTGCAATGATGCTGTGGGGCATTTGGGTGTTTCTGCTTTTGCCAGACCACAAGTATTTAAGTGCTCCTTATTCCAGCATTGCCTACACCAGCCTACACGTGCACACACACACACACACACACACACAGAGAAAAGAAAAAACTCATATCCAGCATGTGGGTTGGAGTTGGGAATGCTAGCGGAATATTTTAATCAGATGACCTTTTTCTTCTAAATAAGGGTCATTCTGTTCGCATTTATTCACAGGAACAAAGGCCTGTTTGAGAGGCCCATTGGCTACGATTATCAGCATTTCTGTCCTTTCACTGTTTGTGAAATGTATTCATCTTTATTTAGATGATATCTCACACACTGCCCTTTCTACAAACAGAAGCACAAATGGAAACAAACACACAACCTGAAACTCGAAAACAAAATTGTCTGTATTCCCTTTCTTAACACACTTTCTAGTTTTTTGGTTAGTTTTGTTTTGTAACCTTCTTAAATCGTAACATTTTCGTCTCTGTAACAACTTTCCTTTTTGGATAAAGACCAAATAACTATTGAACCAGTGTTTAAACTTCTGCATCCAAAGTGCTAAAGCTTCTCAAAGTGGATGCTTCAGGAGGGCCTTTAGAAAATGTATTTGCTATTCCTGGGCCTACTTTCACCATCCAGCCATTCCCAATGTATAAAATCATCTTTTTGTTTTACTGGGAATTATGTTGCATCACTGCGTGGTTGTAAATGCCATCTTATGCCTTACTATAGATAACAGTGCTTGATAGTTGATGAATATTAGATTTATTTTTGTTAATTATGACACAGTTATTTATTAGTTTTTATTGTTATTATAAGTTCTATGGAATATAAGAATATATGACAATGGTTACCATCAGCGGTATTGCTATCTAATCAGCATCACTTTACCATGGTACCGCCCATGTTCAAACAAACTGAATGAGGATCATAAGAGACCATTACGAAAATTGTTTTATTACAGTATAAATGTATTAACCCTGTTTTTCTGACAGAATATTCATTTATATTATCATAATATAACAGTGATTAAAGTATAATTTAAACTCATGATTAAACCATGCCGACTGTAATGACACAAGGTGTGTTCTGTGGTTGTACTTTAACCAAAGTTGAATTATTACTGCAGTAAAATAGATTTTTTTTGTTGCTGTAATTATTTTGTGTCACTCTTTTAATTCCCAGTTGACATTTTATCCCCGATTTCTCGGGTGTGGTGCCTCCCACTGTGAGATTTCAAATCAGACAGGTTTATTATCTGCCTCTGTTTCCATTATTAAACCGCACAATGACCTTCGCGCCATGAAGGGAAACCTGCTTGTGTTACCGCCGCCCTCACAAAATTGCCGGCCGATTAGTGTTACACTTCTATCAGTGAACTGTGACTTTGTGTCTTGGGTGTGTTCAGGAATGTAGGTCGTTGGTTTAAAAGCTGTCAGTTTAAGGCGTGGACTCTAAGCATCTGAGAATGTGGATGATATCACATGACCGGCCCTGTTATGATTTTTTCCTCAGCTGAGAAGAACATGTGACGATAACAAGTTTTGTCTGCGTCTTTAGGGCCTACGAATGTCAGCCATGTCAGCCATGGCTGTGAGTTTAAAGCCATTTATAGTGTATAGAGGTGTGAATTAGAGATGGACAATAAACATGAATGATGTTAAACTGGTGGAGATCAAAAGCACATCATTTGCAAAGTGTTCAAGCCACTGTTTTGCATACAGTGAAAATAGGAGGTGATTTGAACTGCCAAGCTACCAAAATAATGTAATAAATAAAATAAATAAAAGGAAAGTTGTCCGTATGACTTCATAAAGTGATTTTGTGTGAGGAGCTTGGCGATGGTTTATTTCTTCCAAGTGAGCCTATTTCAAACCTTGGTGACATGATTTTTGACAGGAGCTACTGAGCTATCAACATATTGTTTTTCCACACATACTGAACCGCTGTAATTTCCCCTGCAGGGATTGGCCGGAGAGGCGGAGGGGGCGGGCAGCACTCGGGCGGAGACCCCCAGCACTTTGACGGAGATCGGGGGAGAAATGAATGTAAATCTCGAAACGTATCAGATCACTTTGGAGGAGGTACTTACCTGGCTGCTGTCGGCCGAAGACACGCTTCACATGCAAGATGACGTGTCTGATGATGTAGAGGAGGTCAAAGACCAGTTTCACACGCATGAGGTGTGTAACAAAAACACAAACTGCATACACTCTCATTTTTGTCTATTCATGTCTCTTAACCCTCTTTAAACCAGACGTGTCATCGCCGACACATTCTACAAAGAGTTATTCATTTAATCATAACTCTGCAACCATTTGTGCCATCAGAAAAATCAAATTCCTCCTAAAAGTAGACAAACTGTGCGTTTTGACCATACATGGTATATTACGGTAATGTCTTGCGGGGGGTGAATATTCTCTGACAACTTTATATGCACGATGACGACTAACGGCCCCGCCAAAGGATGGAGTCATATTTAGCAATTTGTTAACAACCGCCGTTTTTTAGACAATGAGGCTTTAAAAAATCAAAAGCGAGTTAAAATTGGTGTGTTTTATGTCATAGAATAAAATGTGATATTATCTACAGATTTTGTTTACCACAGACCTTATTTCGGGGGTTTTACAAAAAACCCATTCAAAAAGCCTAGAGACTGGAGTTATGGAACTGGAAGTCCTAAAATGCTAACTCGCTTCCAGGTTTTGCATACAAAAATAAATAATCTCTGAGCCATAACAAATATGAACATGTAGTTACGGAGCTGCGGTTTTCTAGGAGATCTCAAATACAATTAGCAAACAAAACATGGCAAAGAGGAGATACACAACACAAGAGGCGATTGGGAGGATTTTTGACAATGAAACGTGTGCGATGTGAGCCTGTGCTTGCAATTGACAGGAACTGCTTCAGACACCACCACATTTGAATGAACAGAGCAAAAAATACACCTGGAGAACTGGGGTAAAAAAGGCTCATGAAGGAAAACAAAGCACATGAGTGACACTAAAAATACTTTTATGCATGTATCTACAGTGCATTTTTCAAGTATGAAGTGCTAAATTTTTTTGTTCTTTCGTTTTTTGAGAATTTCTAAATAAAAATCGGTAAAAAATTATTTACACTTTTTTTCTATTTAAATTCTATTTACAAACTCCGAGTACACCGAAATGGTCAATAACCTCACGTTCACGCACATTCGATAGATGACGGAAACTAGACATCACTGTTAATAGAGCTGTCGATATGGAAAGTTCTCTCAAACAAACGCATCGATTCGCATCAGAAGATCTTTGAGACCATGGAGCCTTGTCGAGCAGTTCTCTGATCGATGGATGCACTTTTTTTTCAACACCCGTTCACTCTATACCACTTTGAAGTAGAATGATACTTGGTATTATAACTCCATATTCAGTTAGGATACCTTGAGGGTGAGTATAACATGGGGACATTTTTATTTGGTAGCGAATTATCCCTTTAAATACATATTAAGTGTATCTCCTGATGAATGCCTTACGGAACGTCTTCGTCATGCAGATACACTTGAAGAAGTCGAGAATTTTCTCCTGCTTTGATGCAAGGACATACTCTAAATATTATCACTCACTGCCTACAGATGCTTTCTGTCTTCTCTGGGTGAACATGCTCTGAACATGCCAGGAATGTGAGGAATTCAGAGACCACTGACAGACATAAGAGTCAGTGCCAATAAACTCAGCCCTGAGAGAGGGAGAGTGAGAGAGAGGATTTAAAGGGATAGTTCATCCAAAAATCACACCCGTAGTCCCTATTTGGTACACGCAAACACTGAGACATTTCTTTTGTGTTCTTGGGAAGAAGTAATGAACAGGTTTTGAAAAATATAAGGGGGAATAAATGATGACAGGATTGTTTTTGCGTGAACTATCCCTTTATAGGCACAGAGGGGTTTTTGGTCGGCGGGTGAGGTTTTCACTCCTTTTACAGACTGAACGATAATGTGAAGTATTGACGCAGAAACAAAATCACAGCAAATGAAAGAAAGCTGTTAGATCCCCTGTGGAATGAGATTCTCCTGCAGGCGTTCATTGTTAGTCCCTGTTCTCTGTTTTCACTTTATTCATCAAAACACTGAAATAGTATGCAGGTTTTTTGCGTCATTTGTCCCTGAAGTTTGGCTGTTCTTGCTCTTTAGAAAAAAACCCCGGTTGTTTTACGTTTTAAACTAGTGATGCTTGAATGGTACAATTGGGCTGTTGCTAAAGCTCTGACAACACCTTGGTGGTAACCATAGTGATTTCACTTGGGAATATGGTGACCCAGAAAAGTGCTAGAACATGAAACTAAACTACACCCAAGCTTTTGTTGGAGTATAATACCATTACACATTAAAGCAACACTTTGTCGTTTTTCAACCTTTAAATAGTGTCTAAAAGTATTTCAGTTCTATAACAACTCTCACCTGGACAAATTCTACTACCGCTGCTACCTAACTAGCCTCACAAACACACTGTGTAAGTTGTGTGTTCTGGTGGGTACACACAGCCCTGCCCATCACCTGCCTACGGAAGAGTGCCACATGGTTTACAAACGACGTTTGTAACAAACGTTTCTGCATACGCCGGTTTCAAGAGTTTAGTCAACAAATTCACAAGTATTGCGCTGCCCACGGTGAAGCTTATACAGCAACATTATTTACGACACTGATAACAGACAATTGCACTTATCAACCACATGAGGGAGCCGTGAGCAAAAGTTCAAAAGTGCAGCTTTAAATATTCATCTTAGAACAAATTATGTTTCCTCTTTACACACAGTGTTCCAAATAGTGAATAGTTTTGTTTCCCAACTATACACTATTTCGGTTTTGCCAAAATATAGAACAAACAATAAAATTAATTCATAGTCCACGACCTTTTGTGAGGGTCAGAAGATTTGCCCTCCGATGCTTTATAGCTGACCTGTCAACGAAAGTGTTCTCTTGCTCTCTCAGGCCTTTATGATGGAGTTGACGGCCCACCAGAGCAGCGTGGGTAACGTTTTACAGGCGGGAAACCAACTGATCGCTCAAGGCAGCTTAAGTGAGGAAGAGGAGGACGAGATCCGAGAACAGATGACCTTGCTTAACTCCCGCTGGGAAAACCTGCGGGTCGCCAGCATGGATCGCCAGTCTAGGTACACACACACATATTTCCATTAAACACCATCAGATAAGTGTACTCTGTCTCTTACTAAAAAGATGTAAATTCCTCTGTCTTTAGACTTCATGAGGTTCTGATGGACCTTCAACAGCAGCAGCTCCAGCAGCTGTCTGATTGGCTGACACTAACAGAGGGGCGGATCCGTAAGATGGAGAGAGAACCAGTAGCAGGAGACATGGAGGGATATCTGGCTCAGCTTGAGCAGCACAAAGTAAGACGCGTCAGCGCCTTTTTTGGATGGATGAAATGGGTTTAGATTTGAAGTGAATCTGTTGCAAATCCAGAAATGTTTATGGACTGTGATATTGTGCCAATGCTCTTCACTGAACAAGTGTGCCATTGTTGTTGTGACGCTACTGTATGTGTTGTTTTTTCATGAAGGTTTAAGGTTGGTTTACATTTAGTCATTTGGCAGACGCTTTTATCCAAAGCGAATTACAGTGCATTTATTACAGGGACAATCCCCCTGGAGCAACATGGAGTAAAGTGTTTTGCTCAATTACACACTGGTGGTGGCTGCTTGGATCGAACCAGCAACCTTTGATTTACCAGTTCAGTGGTTTAACCCACTAGACCTCCATCTCCTTAACCACGCATGATATAGAAATCACAAAAAAATAAGCATCACTTGTCAAATTCCTGTTGTCAGATTTTTCTTCTGTGAAAAACACTTGATTTGTCTCATGTGCCCCATAGAGCTGATTTAAAATGTCACCAAATTCTGCAAACAAAAGTTCTTGTCAAATTCGTTGAGTTAATATATTTTTGCTTTTAGTTTTATTAAGTTTTATTAAATTAAAAAATTGCTTTTGTTTTTAGGATTTTGTTTTTATATAAATTTTAGTTTATTTTAATTATGTAAAAGTTTTAGCAATTTTGGTTTATGCTTTTGTAATTTTATAATTTATTTGTTTATTTTTATGTTGCTATATAATATTACATTTCGTTTATTTTTAATACAACATTTTAATTGTCTTTTTCTTTTTTCAATTTTTAATTTTTTCCCAATAATTTCAATACATTATTTGATTTCAATGAAAAGAAACGTTTTCAAAGTTTTATTTTAGTAATCTAAAATAACTTTGCCATATTCATCAGTTTTGTAGCTGTATAATTTGTAAACATAACAGAGAGGGAAAGTTTTGATGTAGAGACAAAAAGAATGAATGGTTAAATCGGTACATGCCCCAGTGAACGGAAGACAAACACGACCTCTGTGTGTTTGTTCAGTTAACACGCACACACGTTTACATTTAGAAGCCTCATAGTCTCATAAGGATCGTACCACAGCACTATTTATGGAGAGGCAAACATCAGTACAGAACCACTACAGTCATAGTGAAATCTGACCAATTTATTTAAGTGATTCGGGTCATATTTGAGTCATATTTTTGCCTAAAATTGAAGGGAGAAAAAATGTTTTTAAGACCAGTGAGGTCTGTTATATTGTAATATGGTTTTCGCAACAATCAAGCATGTATTCAACCCTGATTCTCATAGTCCTTTGAATGGCTTTAATTTGTGTAAAACCTCTGTTTTTTATTCGATTATACTTTACCTGTCAAACTGACATTTCCTGCAAAATCACACCCGACAGCTTAACTTATAAATCATTATTATAAGCATAACATTGTGATTTGGGGTAAGGTGAGAAGGTCTTTTTTGTTGTACTTATGCTCAATAATTGTTTTCAGCTTGGTAACGCTTTCTAAATTCAGAATATTAGAGAGACAAGTTTAGCCAAGCAGCAGTTCTTCTCAGTTATTTTTCTTGTTATCAGAAATAATCAACATGCTCTTTATTGGTTGTGAATGTGTACTGGTAGTTAACTGCAGCCCACTAATGCGCGCATGCGCAGTAAAGTTTTTTTATGTTGTCACTTTGAAACGTCTATTTGTACATATATTATTTAAGTAAATATGACTATCCCTTTTGACCTTTTAACTATCCTTTATTGTGTTTTGTCATCAGATGTTGCAGAATGACCTGGAGGGGGAGCAGGTGAAGGTGAACTCTCTCACACACATGGTTGTGGTTGTGGATGATTACAGTGGTGAGAGCGCCACTGCTGCCCTGGAGGAACAATTACAGGTAGACTAGAGGATAACATTCAGCATATAACTTTCAAACCACAAAAACGTATATTATTTTGTACTAGTTATATGATGAAGAGTTATGATGCCTTATTCATGCACACTTAGGAAGGCTAGAGATCCAAGATTATTTTAGTTTCCCTAAATTAAAACTTTGAAAAAGTGTCTGTTCATTGAAAACAAATGAAATAATGCCCTAAAATTATTGGAAAACTTAAACTAATTATTTTTTTAATATTACCTCAGAAATAAACTGAAATAAGTTTAAAGTACTAAAATTATATTATAAACACAAATTAAAATTTAACTAAAATAAGGATGTATTCATTTTAGATAGCGATATATATGAATAAAGACACAAGTTTAAAGCAGTATTGCAAAAAATGTAACTAAAATAAACATAACTAAAATGTAAAAATAAAAGCTAATTTATAAAATATAACAACTCTGTAGAGATCATTTCTACATCATTTTTACGTTTTCAAAATAAATTGTAACTGATCAGAGCTTGTGCAGAACTCACAGGCACAATATTAGTTTGTCTTTATTAGTTAAAAATTAAGTAAATGTATTTGATTGGCAGCAGAACAAAGATCTCTGTAGTGATTATTATCAAACTGAGGACGGGTGTCCAGCACGGGTTAGCTGATATACTCTGTGAGATGTTGGACGCAGTCTCTGTGTCTTCTGGCTGCTGCTCACTGAAACTTGGAACAGACATTTGAAACTCCCAATGCTGCAATACCGACTGCCAAAAAGTGTGTGAAAAGTCATTTAGTGAAGAACTTTCTCTCTGGTTTTTCCTACGGTTCCTCACAGTCACTGGGAGAACGCTGGGCGGCTGTGTGTCGGTGGACTGAGGAGCGCTGGAACAAACTCGAGGAGATTCAGTTGGTGTGGCAGCGGCTGCTCGATGACCAGGTGAGACTTTACATCCATTTACAAACGAGATGAGAGCATTAAACTCAAACTAAAACATCAGCTTCAAGTGGAAAAGGGACCTGTTTGTTGATAAAAAAAATCCTGTCTTTGCTCACATTCATGTTCTGTATAAATGCATAACAGCTTAACAGAACAGTTACAACAGCCTATTGATAGTTGGAGAATTGAATTATGTTTTTTTTGACCTGCAGACAGCATTGGCATTGATCCTGTACATCATTGGAGTGCACAAGACCTTGACTCCAATGTTCCCCGTCTAGACCTTAGCCATTAGTGTGTAACGATAAACAGATCACGTTATCAGACGCTTTTATCTTTGATGTAAAGTTCTGTTTAACACGTGTATCCTGAAGGTGCGATCACCAGAAATGAAAGAGACATTTAGAAGACGCTTAAACAAGTATTACACATTGCATGAGATGTGTATCCTTATCATTTTTGTCTTTTTTACCAGTCCACCAAAGAATAGATTAAAAAAAGATATTATTAGTCATAAGTCACTGCATAACTTGGCACCTACATACATTTCCGATTGTCTACCTCATTTAGGTAGTATGCTCCAAAAATTCGGAATCATCTCCCAAATAAAGTGAGAGAATCGCCAAGTATTTATATTTTTAAAAAGCGGCTCAAGACTTATCTCTTTCAAATTGCCTATGATAAAGCGCTTGGAGCTGTGTTTAAGTTTGGTCTTAATTGTTACTTTTTAGCATATTATTATATAATATCTTATGTAGTATTTGACTGTTTTTGCACCTGTGAAGCACTTTGAGTTCAATTTTATGTATGAAAAGTGCTATATGAATACATTTTTATTATTATTATTTTTGTCCGTCCAGAATTTGTTTGGATCCTGGCTTGCAGAGAATGAGAAAGCGTTGCGTGAATTTCAGACGTGTGATTTCAAAGACCCCGGTGAAATAAACGCCAGTGTTCGCACATTAGCTGTGAGTAAACGAACACACGTGCTGCTGGCAAATTCTTCACGAGGTCATACAGTTTTTAGGTTCTGTAGATGCTTGTCCATTATTTATATGCATGTTTAGTCATATACTGAGGAATCATGGAAAGTTATGTCAATCTTTTAGTTTATCAAGTAAGTATATGATTTATTATCACTGTTTTGACCTTTGACCCTGTGACAGAGCCTGAAGGAGGACATGGCTCAGAAGCGGAGGACTCTGAGTGCTCTGTCAGACGCAGGACAGGATGTGATGGTGCTGTTAAACAGTCCTGCAGCTGCTCAGAAGATTGATACAGACACAGACCTGCTGACCCAGCGCTGGGACAACCTGGTCCAGAAACTGGAGGATTGCTCCAGTCAGGTAAGACACATCTTGAATCTACTCGACTCTAAATATATAATAGTACAAGTGTAGTTCTCATATTGACCTATGAGTTTCTTGTTGATTTGTGAGTATGCTTTATAATAATGAACCCGTTTGTAAGATTTGTTATGTACACCCAATGATGACAATGTAATAGAAAGATGCTTTTTGTTTTACTTGTTATTTTCATATTAGCTTTACCACATGAGCACTGATCTGTGTCTATTATTCCATTTTAACACCTGCTTCATTGTTTAGGTAACCGATGTGGTGTCCCTTGCTGGGATGCCCCAGGCACAGGAGAAGCGGGTTGTCACGGAGACGGTCACAACCATAACAACACGGATGGAGCAGACTTTCACCAGCAGCGAGCAGGAGTTACCACCCCCCGCCCCTCCGAAACGACGACATCTGGACACAGACGCAGAGCTCAGGAGACTGTAAGACTTGTGCTGTAATCTTCATGGGAAACATATTAAATAGGGATGCACCAAATGTTCGGCAACCCAAAATATTTGGCCGAAAATAGCAACAAAAAGCTTGTTCGGCCGAATAAGTGAACGTGTCATGATCATGACGTGTGATATGATCAAGCAGTAACCAGTGTGTGGAGCATTTTAAAGTGTCGCGGAACTTGCCAGCACGGAACTTGCCACGCTGAAGTAAATTTCTGAATGAAAGCGTCTATAATGGTCAGTAACTTTTGTACTTCAGATTGGAGCGGGTGGTCTGACAGTAGCCCCCCCGCTCGCGACATCCTTTGACATCATACAATGGTCACGTGCACACAATTCCATGTACTGAACAACTTGTCAAAGTATGTGTATCCCGGCCACAAGTGCACCTTCTGAGAGAACAGTGACAGTCAGCTTTTATGGGTGGATTTGGAGGAGAGACGTGAACTGAAATGGTAGTCTGTCAGAATTGCTTGCATAGATGATTTTTTTTCTTTAAATCATTTTGCAAAGTAGCCTATAAAAATCCAACAGTTTTTGTTAATTTATATTAAGTATATTAAGTTTATAATGTTGAATGACACTTTTTAATGAATTGTTTTGTTGTAGGAGTGCAGAGTATAGTATATTCTTTCAGCAGTCAGTAAAGTCCTAAAATAGGCTATTCAAGAAGAGAGAGTGCTCAATTATTTTGTTTTAATTTAGCCTACTTGTTTTGTTATATTGTATTATACAGAAAAGCAAGACAAAATATACGAAAAATAGACCATTCAGTTTATGCAGTTTTGAAAAAATGGCTAAATAAATAGAAGAAATCTGAAGAGCCATGTTCAGCTTAGTCCAAGAATTTTAATTTTGGTGCATCCCATAAATTAAGATGCTCAAGCCACTTTAAAAATGTACAAATGTCACTTTATCAGATAACAAAATATAATTTATTGCATCAAGTGCCAACAAATGCATTTACGGAATGCAACAAAATATTATATTTATCAAACGTTATGTATCCAGCAATTGGTGTAACCTAAAATATTGATTATATTTCTATAATGTTGATTTTTTTTAATAAAAATTACAGTAGTCATTTTATGTGTGACCTCAAGTCTTCGTATGCCCTTTAGGGACATTTTACAACCCCTCATGTGAACTCACCTGTGCTTGTTTTTTAGAGCTGAAAGTGATGTTCCTGAGCTTTTGTCCCGTCTGGCTGCATGGAAATCATCTGCTCTAGCTGCTAGAGATTCATCTGTCCTGAATGAAAAACTACAGGTGACCAATTCATATTTCATCCCACACTGACAACATTTGCTGATTTGAATATTTGACATGACTGCATCATTCTATACCTGATTTGTTTAGGCCCTGGAGGTGGGGCTTGCTGAAAATGAGGGTCCAGTTAAAGAAGTGGTGCAGAAAGGAGGGAAGCTGATGGAACAGTTGGAGAAAGGTGGGGAATTATAAGTAACATGAGTAAAATGGACGTGTCGTGTTCTCATGCTGATGATTTCTGTTCTGTGTAACAGAGGGTGTGTCTGTGGATGATGCCCTGTCCCGCTTGGACTCCGTGTGCAAAGAATGGGACAGCTGTCAGAATATCATTCAGGATCTGAGAAACCAAGCTCGGGTTCTCGAGCGAGTGAAAGCGTTTCTCTCAGGACTCAAGGCTGTAGATGGAGTTCTGCAGGAACGGGAGAAACGGTTGATCTCCACAGAGGAGTTTGAAGCCATACATGACCCCCAAGAGCTGCAAATGCTCAAAGATGAGTGTGAGGTCCGTATAATATCAGGATTCAAATAGCTTTTATTTTTAAGTGTTTCCCCGCTATTGACGACTGAAGAAAGATTTTGTTTGAAAGATTACAGCATCTATAGATTGTATATTAAGCTTTTTGTTAAAAATGGTGTGTTTTTGAAGATATTCATCATTTTTGCCTTGCTATCCGAAAATCGCCCGTAAAAAAGTACTCTAGTACTGTGTATAATACAGTATTTACTCTAGTATACTATAATAGTACAATTACTAGATATTAAAGTGTTTTTAACTAGTTTAAATAGTAATTGGTACCATACCTACAAAAAAGACTACTACTTATGGAATTCTTTGAGGCTAATTATGCTAAAAACGTGCTTGCTTATGGTATAGACAAATAAGAGCAATAGTCTGTGTTCCATACTCTGCTTTTTCTATACTAATGCAGACCTGGAAATTACTCAAATCAAATCCCATACTTTTCAAGACTGTTCAGACTGTGAACCCATTATACTTCAGTTTACCACAGTTTCCTACGGTAAACATTATGGTATACTGTAGTTTTTCTTCGATGTGGGAAGTGTTTGTCTTGTGGTATTTGTGGTTCACTGGGACACATTTTTAGTGTGTAATCTATTAAGTACACGCATTTACGAAGTAAACATAGTATACGAGGACATCTTCAGTGTGGCTGTTATTCAAAAAGCTTTTCAAATGCATCAAACTATGTTTTTTTATTGTTTAAAATTACCCAAATTTGCTTTGAGGGTTACAATTGGTTATCAGCAAAGATACTATCATTACGTCAATACAATGTTTTCGTAATGAAGGAACCCTTATTTGTGTTTCAGTGTGGTTTAGCAGAGCTGGTGAAGCTTCAGCCGCAGGTGGATGATATCTGCGCTCAGATGGAGCTTCTGTCTGCAGAACCTGCTGTCCCTGATACACTGAGACCCAGTGTGACAACGCTGACATCACGCCATAGTACAGCTATTCAAGAGCTGAAGACACGAGAGCACGACATCACTACAGGTACACATTACCACCACGCTCCAGCCTCCAGTTTGATGAGATCTGGGATTGGTTGTTGGTTGATGATGGAGAAATTAAATATCTTCTAGAAAAAGAATAGATCCTTCTGACAGACAGTGTGTGTATGTATGTGTGTGTTTGTGTGTTTGTGTATCAATATTATCGATATCGTGTTATCCCAATAGCAAAATTTGTCTCAATATTATCGTTGTCATATGACTGTATGAAACGATAGGTCTTTCGGGCCTAACAAAGAGAATGTTTAAAAAAATAATAGATGTTTCCTTTGACAAGGTCCATCCGGTGTAATTATTTTATTTTATAAAAGGGATTTTGAGGTCATTTGACCAATCTCATACTATAACTCATACCTCTTAGCAACATTTATGATTATAGGATACAGAAAAGAGGATGCCTACTGCACGTTTCCTAGATATCATTTGTCATTTTAAATATTGCACTAAACACCGTACTGTACGTGGACTTTATACCGAAGTATTCCGTACAGTGAGATTTTGAAATTGTTACATCCCTGTTCAACATACTTTCTCAATAGCAAAAATGTAAGATGCGTTTTCATTGCACTCAACATTTGCTTCGCTGGACAAAACATGTTCAATTATAGTTAAGACTTTTGAGAGTTTGTTTTATATCAAATACAATGTGATTATTTTTATCTGCCGGCAACAACTTGTTTTCCACTTGGGTGTGGACAGCCTTCCTAGCTCATGAAATCACCTGCCTGCTAACAAACTACGAAAATGTGTGCTTGGAAGGCAGTTGACCCAAAATCAGAACTAGAGCAGATTTATAGAACATTGCAAATGGTTTGGCAAATCATTTACGAAAAGTTACAAACATGTTTTCAGATTGTGATTAGGTACGCTTTGTCAGATTTATATAATGATGTTTTATGGGAGTTTTATATAAAATCAGCTTATATGGGCTGTGCAGCTTTGCTGTGTAATGTTATAAAAACAGCTCTAGGAAGAGAGCTGCAGTGTGAGAAGGAAATCTTGGGGCCTGTGAGGTTGAATTGTTGCCAAGGGCGATTTACACACCTCAACCCTCAATTTCACTGTCCTCTCTATCTCTTGTTCTCTTAAGTGTTATTGAAAGTTATTTAAAGCCAATTATGCAATAGGTAAATCATTTGTCTAGCATGAGGGAAAGAGACGCCAGTCTATTTATGGCTTTAACGTCAGCGGGAGTCCAGTGTGCCCCTCAGAAAGCTTTTATATACGCTGAGAAACTGATAAAACTCTCTCTGTGTGTGTGTGACTGTTTTAACTATCAGTGTGTCAATGTTTAACCTTGAGATTGTGCTTGACTGCTTCAATCTTACACATACACACACACACACACTTCAACTCAGCTTTCTACATGACAACATACCACATACTTTTATTGTTTTATATAAAGGTATTTATAATGTCTACAGACTAACCCTCAACCAAAAACTTTATACTTTACACAAACACACAAAAAAGCGCACATAGGATGTTCCTGGGACAATCGGAAACCACATTTTCCATGATATGACCTGTTGACCTAATATCCGGGATCCAGGCTACTGTAACCAAACACACAAACACAGAGACACAAAAATGATCCACGGTCAGTTATTTTGGTCTCCTCGCTGGCAAAAACATCATCACATGACCACGAGCTTCAATGAAAAGTGTGCTATATAAGATGTGTGTATGAACACATCTTACAAAGAGCCATTTCACATACCTATGAACAGTGTTGAGTGTAACTAGTTACGATGTAATTAGTTTCTGTACTTTAATTACAGTTACTTCTGTTGTTATTAAAGTAAATACTGTGTGTAATAGTGGAATTTACATCAAAAAGTCTCAATTTAAAATCTGTGCATTATTGTGCAATTTTCACATTTGTAATACTTTGGTCAAGAATACTTTCTGTGGTTTTATATTATTTATTTGAATGAATTAAAGAGCCAGTTCATGTCTATCCTTGAATCACTGAATCTCTCTCTCTCTCTCTCTCTCTCTCTCTCTCTCTCTCTCTCTCTCAGTGTTATCCAGACTCTTGGGGTCCAGGGCTCTGCAGCAGATGGATGTCAGACTGACAGCTCTCAGAAGTGGTATCGGAGACGTCCCTACAGCTGAACAGGCAGTCATGAAAGCTCAGGTGTGTCTGGGCGAAGGCCCGAAAGCAACTTTTTGCCACGCCTGCTAATAATATTTTACATCGACTGGTCTTTCAACTTTATTTCTGAATTATTTTTATTAAAACGTTTTGAATCATGAAGCTGTTTTTAAATGGTTGTCACAATATATTTTTTCTAATGTGCTTAAATCAGTGAGGGTCAATTTATCAGTCAAACAAATTTAGCATATTTAAGTATTCAGGTTGCTTGCGGGGTAACTGGCTCACCTAACTGGTTTCATTCCCTAAGACGATTTGTTTCTTGGATTTCGTGCTTGGTGCTTAGATTGGATTTCGTGCACATGTTTTTATAATATTTAGGCTTAATGAAAGCCAATTCCAAAGAGATGGAAAGAAGGAGTCATTTATTTGAAGTTATATAAATGTTTATATTCTTTTGTAATCGTCTCGAGAAAAGAGACGTGGAGATCACGCCAGGCTGTGCCCACGTGGCAGAGACACTCTGATGCCAGTGATGTTTTTCCCTGGTGCCCACTAAGCTCTGACAGCAAAATCTCTCCATCTGCAAAATTTGTTCTTACAATTCATTAGTCCTGCTGTAGTTTAGATTATCACACAACACTTACAATAACATTTACAGTTCTTCACAAGCGACGGTGACGTGAGCATGTGAGAATCGGAAACATTCATTTTATTTCCATGTGTTCCCTCAACTCTCTGTTAGTCGCTATGAATAAAAGCGTCTGATAAATCACCAAATGTAAATGTGTTGAACTGTGTCGCCTCCTGCTGGTTACACTGGGAAGCACACAGAATGTTTACTGTCAATCTTTATGACACAGTCACACATCACTTCCACTGACACCAATAAACAATCTGTTGCATATTTGACCTGTATACGTATGTGCTGTATATGTGATGCGGTTTGAAACTGTGTTTTCTAGGCTCTTTGTACTGAGATAGATCTTCAGCGACAGAAGGTGTCAGATCCATCAGAGCAGGAGTGCTGGACTGAACTCTTCAGTGCCGCCCAGGATCAGCTCGGCATGCTGCAGTGCATTCTGGGTAGCATGAAGGACACAAAGGTGAGAACTGTGTGATGTCTTGAATTGGTCTGACATGAAGCAGTTGATGTTTTAATGATGTCGTGTTGATGTTCAGGTGAAGAGTGAAGAAGTGGGGCGCTGGCTAGACGCGGTTGAGGAGCTGATGTCTCGAGACACTGGCAGCCGCTGCGACAAACTACCGGAAGAACTTAAACAGTGCAAGGTCAGTGTCACTTACACCATGACAACTATGACATTTAGAATTTCCCTCAGAGGAAAAACTTGTGTCATTCATGTGGAATAATCCAATTGAAATGAAGTTTTAAAATCAGTGAAAAAGCAAAAAAATTTGAATAACAAATGTTAAGAGGGCACTTAATAGCATTATGTTGTTGCTATATATTAAACGTTACCAAATACTGCTATGAAAAGAGTAGTTTGACAATCTTAGTGGAGTGTTTAACAACATTCAAAAACTACAGTGGCGATAACCTAAATGGAATGTTTGCAAAACGTTTTTACAACATACTTTTAGCTGGGGTCGAGATGCAGTGTTTTATATTGGGTTTAATGTGCGTCTGGGCAGGAGTTCGTTGGTGAGATTGAGAGTGTGGAGTCATCTTTGAAGCAGATGGGAGAGAATGTGGCGGCCGTGCAGCAGAGCGCAGTACCCAGACTGAACAGCTGGGGGCAGAAAGAACTGGACGAGTGTCAGATGCGCTGGGACCTGCTCAGCAAAGAGGTTCGAAAAAATGCCTAGTGCTGAAATGTCCACCTTTCTTAAATCGTGACATCGTTTATGAGACGTTGATGATTAACCAATCAAGATAAACCGAGATGACACACAGGTCCTTATATAGTAAGCATTTCTCATCAAACGGAACCAAATTCAGATTATTTTAGCTCTACAAACTCTACAAATACATTGATTTGACACCACTATACTCTTTTAACCATTTGCTTCTATTTTTATTTTACCTCAGCAATTTGTGGAGAAATATCTAACACCATGGCGCATCCGGTGTAGACACGGTGTAAGATTTTGTAGATACTTAAAGGGGTCATATGACACGGCTGAGACAAATATTATCGTTTGTTTTATATGTAATGCAATGTGTATAAACTATTTAAGGTTAAAAAACGCTGTATTTTCCACATACTGTGCATGTTTGTATCTTCTCTTTGCCCCGCCTCTCTGAAACACGCTGATTTTTTACAAAGCTCATAGCTTTGAGCTTTTCACAAAGCACAGTTAACCAGTGTGTGGTGATTGGTCAAATACTGTAAGCGTGTGACGGAAATTTAACGCCTCTTACCATATTTGGAACATCAGCTTCTAAAGCAATTATACTGACAGGTACGTCCACCTTACTTGAGTATACATTTGGGTGGTCTCAGTCAAATCATACCACCAACTGACGTAGATTTGTGGAGGTGTGGTTACACAAGGCGTTTCAGGCAGGTCTGTGTGAGCATTAGCTTTTAAATAGAATGCATCTTTTGTTCCGAACCTCTCATTTTTGCAATTTTACATATCTAATATATGCATGGGCAACATATAACACACCAAAGTCACTGAAAAACACGTATCCGCCCCATATGACCCCTTTAAATGAACAAAAGAAAATCCTCAGAGCAATAACATCTCTTCCTCTGGTCTTGTTTGCAGTTGTTAAGTCGAGAGGAGCGTGTGAGTGAAGGTCAGGAGAAAGTCCTGAACCTGAAGAAAGATGTGGCGGAGATGCGCGAGTGGATGATTCAAGTGGACGATGAGTTCCTCATGAGGGACTTTGAGTACAAGAGCCCAGAAGAGCTGGAGGAAGCACTTCAGGAGATGAAGGTGATGATGAATACAGCTTCTAAAGCTCATTACTGCATCAGACCACTGAACCCATGCGCCTATGATTTTATTAATTTCTGGAAAAAGAATGATTTCTCGGTTTAGCTCCGAGCTCCCTGACACTGAGCTTTAATATGAGCATATTCATAAACTACTGTATTGTAAGCGTGATTTGATTTCTGTCTATGTCTCCCAGAGGGCTAAAGAGGACGTGTTACAGAAAGAAGTAAGGGTGAAGATTTTGAAGGACAGCATTAATGTGCTGATCAGTAAGATGCCACCCGGGGGTCCGGACCTGAGCGCTGAACTCTCAGAAGTCCTGAAGAACTACCAGAAACTGTGCGATCGCTTTAAGAGCAAGTGCCACACGCTTGAGGTACTGATGTGTGCACATACATCACTTTTGTAGTAAGATGTGTTTTTATATTAACATTTATCCAAAGCGACTTACATTGCATTATCCTAAACATTTGTTTCTAAGTATGTGCAATCCCCTGGGAGCGAACCCATGACCTTGGCATTGTTAGCGCCGTGCTCTTACCACTGAGCTACAGGAAAGCAAAAATGTGTTTCCAGAGGAAATAGGATATTCAGCAACATCTGGATTTTATCATTTAAGATTTGTTTTGATTATGAAAGAGGGCTTTGGTGAAAACATGATATTATTGATTATAAAGGAATCAATTACCCAGAAATGAAAAGTCTCAAATGTTTTATTTACTTACCTTAAAGCTATCCCAGATGTTTGTGACTTCCCATTTAATACCACAATGATATGAAAGTGATATTGAAGCTAAAACAAACGCATCCGGGAGTAAAATCAAATATGGCGACATGTCAAAAACTCAATATGAAGATATTATACAAAACATGTTTTATTTGTGTTCAACGGAAGAAACAGAACATCTGCAATGACACGAGGATGAATAAATAATGCGATTTTTATTTCTGGTGATCTATTCTTTTAATCAGAAAAGTTTTTACTTCGGGCTTTCAAACGACCGTGGCATCCAGAATAAAAGTTTGTTTTTACATAATATACAGTATCTGTGAACATTCATTTTGTATTATAAACAAAAAAACGCACATGTTTATATATTTAGGAAATATTTACATGTAACATTTATATTTACTAATAATTGAAATGTAATGTCTAATACATGTCTAAATACATGCATGTATGTGTTTATAAATACAACATGAATATGCACACTACACATATATTAAGTAATCACAAACGTTTATTCTGGATGCAATTAGTTGTGATGAATCTTTTGACAGCCCTAGTTTTCCCAGGTTGAGAAAGTTATATTGTGATCAAATATTAGCATTTACTGTGAATGCAATGTTGGTTTATTGGTCTTCAGGAGGTGTGGTCATGCTGGATTGAGCTGCTGCAGTATCTGGACTCGGAATCCAGCTGGATGAACACGCTGGAGGAAAGAAATCGGGCCACAGAGAGCGTTCCAAATAACACAGAGTCTGTCAGTGAAGCTCTGGAGGTAACCGCTCACACTCTTCTACGGCAATGGCATAGTGGATCCTATCACACATACTCAGATGAGACAAATAACCGGTTAAACGTGTAAGAGTGTGTCTCAGATAGACTCTTGTGGATGAATAAATGTCACGATAGGTGTGTTCGAGGAAATGATTTTTATACTGAGCATATGTAAATTGAAATTGAGACCCAACCCACATAAGCACTAAATTCCAACTTGGAGACAAGTCAAAACCTTCAAATCTAATTGCTCAAAATGTAACGTGATGACAACTACTCATCAGGGATGTGAGAACCAATGAGGCTAGAAGTGTTGCAATACTTAAATTTACAGCTAATGTTCAATGGTTTTGTTTTAGTTTTAGGCTCGCCGAAAACGCCTTTTCCTTTCAGAAAACCGTTATTTTCAGGTGCACTGTTCCTCTAAAGGGATACTTCACCTAAAAATGAAAATTCTGTCATTTACTCACCTTGGAGTTGTTCCAAATCTGTATAAATGTCTTTGTTCTGATGAACACAGAGTGAAACTATATTCAGAGACAGTTAGAAAGGCATGTGAACACAATGCACCTGTAGTTTAAAGGCTGATGTGACCCTGAAACCAGTAAATAAATCAACTACACAACAACAATATGCTTAAAGGGATACTTCACCCAAATATGAAAGTTCTTTCATCATTTACTCACCCTCGAGTTGTTCCAAATCATTATACACTCCTTTGTTCTGATGAACACAGAGAACGATATTTGGAAGAATGCTTATATCCAAACAAATCTTGCCCCCCATGGACTCCCATAGTAGGAATAAAAACAATGGTAGTCAAAAGTGCCCTAAAAGTGTTTGGTGTCCTACATTCTTCAAAATATCTTCTTCTGTGTTCAACAGAACAAAAACAAATGATTTTTCCTCCTAGAGGAGTCAAAGTGGGGCAAGATTTGTTTGGATATAAGCATTCTTCCAAATACCTTTCTCTGTGTTCATCAGAACAAAGACATTTATAGAGATTTGGAACAACTCGAGGGTGAGTAAATGATGACAGAATTTTCATATTTGGGTGAAGTATCCCTTTAAGCATATTGTTGTTGTGTAGTTGATTTATTTACTGGTTTCAGGGTCACATCAGCCTTTAAACTATAGGTGCAATGTGTTCACATGCCTTTCGAACTGTCTCTGAATATAGTTTAAATAATCAAGAATGTTTTGAACCCAGTTTACATCTGTATTTAGCAATTGTGACCATATGACTCAAACAGCTATCAGTACCAAGTGTGGACATTGAATCATAGAGTCATGATCTTTTCCTCCTCAGTCTATGGAGTCAGTTCTCCGTCATCCAGGTGATAACAGGACTCAGATACGCGAGTTGGCTCAGACTCTTATTGACGGAGGCATTCTTGACGAACTCATCACCGAGAAACTGGAGAGTTTCAATTCCCGCTACGAGGAGCTCACTCAGCTGGTATGAAACATGGAGCAGAACTCATTTAGATTCACGTCTGACCAGAAGCTCATGTGTATGGTTGTGTGTGCAGGCTGCTGAGCGTCAGATGTCTCTGGAGCAGCAGTTGGCCGTTCTGAGAGAGAATGAGACGGCTTTACACACACTACAAACATCCCTCACACACCTGGACCAAACACTCACCTCATACCTTACAGATCGCATCGACGCTTTCCAGCTGCCACAAGAAGCTCAGGTAAAAACACTTCACACACCATCTCCATCATCACAGGACACACATTGATAATTGGGTTTTTGTATAACTGAAAATGTTTCAACTCGAAATTGCAAGTTTTAAAAACAGTCAAACGGATGCTGCAACAAACCAATAACACATTTTCTAATCATTTACAGCTACAATCCATCATTTTTGCCTCTCTGTCGCCATCTCTGTTTGAAACATATAATTGCAGGTTTACTTTACGTAACTTATTTTTAGCTGGACGTTAAATGACATCAAACTGACATTTCCTGGAAAAATATACATGATCGCTCAAATTACGAATTATAACGACTTGAATGTTCTAATTTAACTAAGACCTAGTCCTGGTTTAGCTGATCTCTGTCCAGGAAACAGTTCTTCAGACGGCCGCTTTATATGGGATGTTTTAACATTCATGTGGTTTGCAGGCGATTCAAGCTGAGATTGCAGCTCATGAAGCCACGCTAGAGGATCTGAGGAAGAGGAATGTGGGTAACGTGCCTCAGTCTGCACCAGAGGCCAAACCAGCACGGGGTGGAACCCAGCTGGACCTGTTACAGGTGAGACACACTACTGCCCCCTGCAGGATGGAAGACTGCATATGAACCTGCAGGAAACCTGTAAAGTCAGTCCTTTATTAGATTTTACCCTGTTCCTCTGTCCTGTTTAGCGGAAGCTCCGTGAGATTAGTACCAAGTTCCAGCTGTTCCAGAAACCGGCTAACTTTGAGCAGAGAATGTTGGACTGCAAGAGGATTCTGGAAAGCGCTAAAGCCGAACTTCATGTGCTGGATCTGAGAGACACTCAACCAGCGGAGATACAAGCCCACCTCAATGGCTGCATGGTGAGGGGAACGAACAATAAACACATAAACTTACTGAACCTATATATCTCATGGCAGACTCTCACTATCTGCATTTTGTGTTATTGTGAATTCAGAAACTGTATAAGATCTTGAGCGAGGTGAAACTAGAGGTGGAGACGGTGATAAAGACGGGCAGACAGATCGTACAGAAACAGCAGACGGAGAATCCTAAAGGCATGGATGAGCAACTCACCACCCTAAAACTGCTCTACAATGACCTGGGAGCTCAGGTACATACATATTTTCGGTATATAACCTGTAATTTTAGGCTTCAAACAGAGATGGCGATAGAGAGGCAAAAGTTACGGATTGCACCTTTAATGTCATTTAAAAGTCTATTTTCACCTAGAAAACAATCTATTCATTGTTTTGCTAGGTGACGGAAGGGAAGCAGGATTTGGAGAAGGCTCTGTCTCTGTCCCAGCGGCTGCATAAAGATACCGCCACCCTGCAGGCCTGGACAAACCACACTGAAACTCAGCTGAAGGAGAAACTCAACATGGGGGACATGCCCGCTGATATCGACACAGAGATCGCATGGGCGAACGTGAGTCTGTTTTTTTTTAATCATCTTTTAATTGGCATGTCATACGTTTACACATATGTGTTTCTTTTCAGGGTATTTTGAAGGAGTCCGAGCGCAAGAAGAGCGATCTGTCTGTGACTATGGAGAACAGCGCCGCCCTGCAGGCGTTAGTGGAGGGCAGTGAAGGTCAGCTAGAGGAAAAGTTATTTGAAGTAAATGAAGATTGGCAACGTGTGCACACGATGATCGAGGACTGGCTAAGTGCTGTGCTGGTCAGTGTGATTTATTGTTGGATCTCTGCCTGATAATGTTGTGGAGTTGGTTTCACAATGTGTGGTAAAGGGTGTTTCATATCATGTATGATTCTGCCTTATTTTTGGGAGGTTACAAAAACTCCTAAAAATTGTGTCTTTGTCTTCTCGATTGTGAACAGCACAACACCACTTTTTAACACATTTGCTGCTAAAATTCTAATCAAATGCTGAAACGTGCTCTGTGTGTTTTAGAATCACAGACGTGAGGTGGAGATGTTTGATGAGAATTTGGCTCACATCACTACGTGGCTCTATCAGACTGAGATTAGATTGGATGAGATGGAGAAGATGCCGGCTGCAGAGAGAGACAGGATGATCAAGGTCACAACACACACACAGATGCACACACACACACACGCACACACAAATGGACACTCAAACACACACCTCCGTAGTTGCAGGCACACACAAAGAGACGGACACACACAAATGGACACTCAAAGACACACTCACATAGTTGCAGACGCACACAAAGAGACAGACACACACTGATGCATACTCACCCTCACACACAAATGAAGACTCAAACACACACAAATGGACACTCAAACACACAAAGACACACTTGCGTAGATGCAGATGCACACACAAAGAGACAGGCACACTCAGATGCATACTCACCCACACACACAAATGAATACTCAGACACAAACAGATGCACACACACAAATGGACAATCAAACACACAAAGACACACTCGCGTAGATGCAGACGCACACACAAAGCGACAGACACACACAGATGCACACTCAAACACATGCACACAGAAATGAAATCAAAACCACACGCACACAGACAAAATCGCACACACACAGACACACATTTGCATAGACACAAATGCATACACTCACACACACTGAACATTTTACTCCAAACAAAAGAATTAGAAGCAACACTTCTTGTAGAAGCTGATAACAGCAAAGTAAAGCTTAAGAAATTAGTTTTTAAACAAACTAATCAATGACTTGAAATTCTTATGCGCACATTTAATATCACTGCTCCCTAAACTCTTTGTAAGTCGTTTTGAATAAAAGCGTCTGCTAAATGACTAAATGTAATATCATAAACGGAGTTCAATCACAGCTCCTATCTTATCTGGCTTTTCACAAGTTCCACGAGTTAGGATGCACACGATTTTATCAGTCTGCTGAGAAATGTGTTAACAACATTCCACTATTTGATAGTGTTATAAGATATCACTTTATTATCTCCAGCTTATTGATTGTGACATCATTGTCTTCAACTTCCCACAGCCCTAAACAGATATAAAAACAAAACTGACCGATGGCTCTCCTTCCCTTGGATTTTGTCACTGTTAGATGACTGACTGTGTTTGTGTGTCTGTGTTAGGCTGTGTTGTGTGAGTTGGAGGGGATGAACGCGCGTGTGGACAGTGCCCGTGATCAGGCGGTCATTCTGATGACCGATCGAGGGCCGACATGCAGAGAACTGGTGGAGCCCAAACTGGCTGATCTCAACCGCAACTTCCACAAGGTGGCGCAGCACATCAACTCTTCTCAGGTAAAGCACCAGTGTCAAACATTATTCAGCTGTGTCAGTGTGTGTGTCAGGACTCAGTGTGTGTGTGTTTTGTACAGGTGTCTGCCGGGCTGGATGTCAGAAAGGAGACAGTGTCACCACAGCAGGAAGTGTTAGAAGAGACTTCTGCCGCTCCTCTCTCCTCACCACTACAGCTGTTTGAATCTGACCTACAAAATGCTCTCAGAGCGCTGGACCAACACGACCGTACACACACACCTGATGATGAGAGGGTACTCACATAAACACACACACACTCAAATGCATATTTTCAAGGTTTAGTTTGATTTATAAGCTGTTTATATCATAGGGACCAAAAAGTGTCCCCACGGAGGGAAAAATTACTGGTATTACTATCCTTGTAGACACATTTGGTCCCCGTGCTTTCTGGGGACATTCCAAAGACTTCCATTGATTTTATATCAGGCTTATGATCTATCAGTTTTAGGGCTGTCAGATCAATTAATCGTGATTAACCAATTTAAAAATAATTGTTTGTTTGTGTTCAAATAATATGTGTATGTATATATAAAAGCAGACACATATATAACAAATATTCAAATAAATATAAATGATACAAGTAAACTTAAATATTATATATGTACTGTATAAATATTCTACATTTCAAATATTTACATGTATGTTTGTGTATTTATATAAACATAAAACTCTATACACAACATACTTGCGTATATTATATAAATGGTAACATATTATCCAAATAATGGATATTATGTTTATAAATACTTAATTAGAGTTTTAAAAAGATTAAATAACATCACATAAGTAGCCAGTAAGTTACAATCATCCAGTGATAATAAAACCATTATGCCTTAAACAATGATAAACTAAAGATTCTGTATTTTTCAAAAAAAATGAATCACTTGAAACAGTTGAACCCAGTGCTTAATTTGTTAATTCCGAGGTGCCGGAATAAGGGGGCGTGGCAGATCCAGCAAATTAGTGGGGAGAAGTAACGGAATGAGGAATCTCCGAGGGTTTTTCTATATAACTATTTATTTTTTGAAAATGCGCATAAAAAAGCCTAAATAGAAACGGACATGCAAACATAATCTCAGAATTATCAAAGAAACTTAAAAGGATTTTATCTTGAGTGTACCTTAGCTAAAATGCGCGTTAAGGTGAACGAAACAGTTTATTGTCACAATGATGATCTTGTGAATATTTGTGCATGTTAACAAATAAAACACAACCCTCAACATTTGTGTAGAATTCAGAAGTTTAACGTTAAACTTAAATGACACCTGGATGTGCAGAACTCTGCCGTGTATAACTTTAGGCACATTAAGCATTTAATCATCCGTTAACCGTATTTCATCAGTTCTTCTCAGCATTTGTCCAACAACAAATATCTCTCTCTGAAGTGTCCATCACGACAAGTTCCCTTCAATATATAATGCAAAATATGCGACACGAATAAATATACGCGGAATATTTGACATTTAACAGAACAATAAAACGAAAGAGTAAAACGGTGACAATATGCTGATGAGTTTGGTTCAGTTTGTGAGGTGCAGCGCTTCACAAATAAGTTCAAGGAAAGAAGATGAGATGACAGCGCATCCTGTAAAATTTCTTTATTTTGCAAAAGCACACTATACTGCAAGTGTGCACACGACCAAAAGTAACTAACTTTGCACTATCTAATGACGTACTCATAGTCATATCTGTGTGACCATAAATCATCACAGAGTTTATTAAGTTGTTTCTATAAACACAATATTTCAGCATCTCAAACTTGACAGCCTGTTCATTACCAAAATAAAATGGTTATTGCCACTATAATTAGTATATGTGTTTTTTAATAAAATATATGCGTGCAACAGGTCAGCACGAATGTTTTCCATTAGCGCTTGAAGAGGGGGATCTGCCAAATGAGGTGACGGCTTATTCCTGCACAGATTAAGCCCTGGTTGAACCAATTCAAAGATATACAATGTGTGTGTGCGCTGTGTGCGTTGTAGTTGGATGAGGAGAAAGCTCATGTCGAGGAGGTGTTGAGGAGAGGAGATGAGTTGCTGCTGTCGGTTTCTGATGATGACAGAAGGGAGGACATCTGCCGGAAACTTGTACTGCTAAAGACACACTACAAGGTCTCATCAATGTTTACACACAAGCTTTGTTTTAGCCATCTTAAATCGATGTGTATGGCTTATTTTACATGGTTTTGCAGTTATGTTATACTACAGTATGTTCATGACAATGTTGCAGTTGTTTACTTGTATGTAGCCACAGTTTTATTTTGGCTTTGTCATAGTTTTGTTCACACGTTGAATTAGTTCTGCACTTTCAAAACTCCTCAAGCTTGTAAACTACCATTGACTTCCTGTTCAAATATGACCTCTTAGTGTTTCTGTACCTCGATTAGCATAACATTGTGTTAGCAGTGCAAAGGTCACGGAACACACAAACTGCTTAATATGTATTGTAAGTCGCTTCTGGGAAAGTGTTCGCCAGATCCATAATGTAAACATAAATGTAAAGATATACATGTTTATGAAAAAGTGGGCTTGTCTTTCTCTCTCTGTAGGGGCTGTATATCGCTAGAACAGTTGTTGAATCTACGGTCGACTCGTCGTCTTCACAGAGATCAGAATCATCCCCTTCTCCTTTGGATAAGAGGAGCACGGCCCTGTCTCCGTCTGACTATCTGCTGGACATTAATAAAGTTCTGCTAGCCATGGCCGACATCGAGCTGCTGCTGAACTCCTCCGAGCTGAGTGGAGGACTCTTCGAGGATTTCTCCAGTCAGGAGGACACACTCAGGGTTAGAGACACAGACAGAGACGCTCCTACATAACTGATATCAGTATAATTCAGCATACAACACTACGTCAAACGCTTTGGGTCATTTGTGTGAAATGTTTCTCATGAAATCTCATTTAAAATCTTTTTATATTGTGCTCATATGAAGTTATTTTGTGAACAAAAATAGAATAGCTCCAACGAAAACAAAACATAATAAGAGTCCAGAACAGATGGTTAGTGACAGGTCAACTGACAGGTCAATTAATAAAGCCGACTAATATTCTGTGTTTAGCTTGTAGAATTTTGGTTTTAGCATCAATAATTATGTAAATAATATAAAATATAAAGATTATAATATACATTTTTTAAATATGTGCACCCCATTATACTAAACTACTTCTCATTTTTTATTTACACTTTACCTTATTACATACGGTATATTGCAGTGTTTCTCAAACTCTTTCGTTGTAAAGCCCCCTTTTTGTAGAATGCAACGCCTTGCGACCCCCCCCCCAAGAAATAAAGACTAAGGCCCAGTTTCATTGACAAGGCTAAGCCTTGCCAAGGCAAGTTATTTTTAGTTAAGACAGTTCAAAATTAATTGTTGTCCGTAACTAGTCTTAAGCCTTGTCTCTGAAACAGGGGCTTATATTTTTAAAATTAAAATTTAGATTAAAGCAAAAATATTTTAAGTTTATACAATGCTGGAACAACTTATTTTATGAATGTTTGATTGAAACCTATGATAAATTTCTAGATTTCATAAAATCCCACAAAATCTTTGCCCCCCGGATCCATATTGGGGTCCCACATGGGGCCTCCACCCCCAGGTTAAGAACTCTGGTATATTGTGTATATTGGTGCATTTAAATTCTATATATTGAGATGCATTCTCTAAAGCTTCTTTCCGAAGTGAAATTTGTTTTACACATGACCTGTCAAAAGTTTTTGGACACTTACTTACTTAGGTGTTCATATTTTTCCACATTTTATAATAATAATAAACTCATCAAAAGTATGAAATTAAACAAAGGGAACTATGGGAATTCAGGTTTTTATCATCTTCAGTTTAGCAGAATTATTTTTGCGATTTTATCAAGCAGCTTCTTGAGATCTCGCACTGAGATGCATTTTAAACAACATTAAAGAAAAACCCATCTATTCTGAGCTCTTATTGGCTGTCCTTTTTTTTATTATTCAGTCAAAGTCATCCCTTTTCAAAATATAAGGGTAAAAAAAATGTTTTGTCATGAAAAAAAACATTTATGTTTCCAAAATTATATTTTTGTCTACTAAACTGATTTTTGACATTTCAACATAAGTAGAAACATTATACTCAAGTGGCCGACAACTTTTGACCGGTAGTGTACATTTGCCCTATAAACACAGACAAGTGACGTTTCTGAATGGATTTCTGTTTCACAGTTCCTAAAGTCATTTTCTTGCAGTAATGTCAATAGAAAGCCACATTTTTTTAATTCACACTGACCATAAATCCTTTAAATCAATAGAGAAATGTAAATGTTATTGTGTTTTTATTCAAATATGGATAAATGTGCCCCCGTTCTTGTTTATATGGCCGTCTTGACCTCTGCAATATGGTGGGTTTGTTTACGTGATGTCTTTAATCATGACAATCGTAAATGTAATCATGATTATTTATTAAATTAGAGGGTGCGAATCTTAGTGTCTGATGGAGATAATAATCCTTAACCAGGCCATATATCTTAAAGGACGTTCTTTAAATTGATTTCAGACAACCCAGTTGATAAAGTTGTACAAATAAAGTCATTAATTCTATTGTATAGTATCGTTTATATTGTATTATTTATGGTCTTTACAGTGTACCGGTTTAACTTCTCTCTTTGTTTGTAGAGTATAAAGGAGAATCTGGAGCAGTTCGGTGAACAGGTTGAGATGATTCATGAGCGTCAGCCCGATGTGATTGTGGAAGCTTCCAGACAAGAAATGACACAGATCTCAGAATCTCTGACACAGCTGAACTCAGAGTGGGACAGGGTCAACCGCATGTTCAGTCAGAGGAAAGGGTGAGGCTCAACGAGTCCCATCATTCCCTCCGTTCTATGCTAGCGGCCACACCTTCTGGCTCATATATTAGCATTATTGTATATGTGCTATGTAAAGTTTATATTATTCTTTATTAATGTTTATCGGCTCTGTTATGTTGATGTTGAAGAGAACTTCATCTAGATTTTGTTTGGATGTGTGTGTCTCTAGGTGTTTCGATCAAGCTGTCGAGCAGTGGAGGCAGTTTCATTGTGACATGAACGATCTTTCACAGTGGTTGAGCGACACTGAACAGGTCCTGGCCGACGGAACGGGACCCAACGGAGAACTAGATGCACAGTGCGCCCGTGCACAGCAACAGGTTAGACACAGGGTCAGAGGTCACAGACCTACTGAAGGTTATCATGGGCTATTCTACAATTGGCTATGTTACTTGTTTGTTTTCCATTCTCCTGCTCTTGTAATACTGTTTATTTACACATCATTGTCGACTGCCCTGTGTGCATGAAAAATGATTGACAGACATAGATCCGCCTGTTAGATTTTCTACCGTACGCAAGCCGCAGTCAGATTTCTTTAAACCGTCCTGAGGCTGTCACAGAGACAGGTGCGATTACTCAGAACACCTGTTACACTGCTATCTGTCGGTACATCAGCATCCTCCAAAAATCATTTATATCACTTTTAATGGAGTTCAGAGATTTCCCCCGACAGGTGATAATTTGTTGTCAACAACCTAAAACAAGCCTACTTCTAACATCAGAAAAGCAAGCGTTCATGCAGGAACAGTTGTTATCGTAATTAACTTGGTTTATTTGATAATACAAACAAAGACATGTTTGCCCTGCACTTAACTTCAAACTCCAAAGATGAATGTGTTCATCAGACCCATGGTTAGGTCAGGCTGAAAGCTTTCCAGAGGTGTGCGTTTGTGTTTAATTGCCTTCAGATGTTAGCGCTGTGTGTGTGTGTAGTGTCTGAATGAGGGAGAGATGAATGTGAAATTGTTCTCAAATACAAATTAAGGTCGAACTAATTTGCTGGACTCATTTGCATATGAAGAGACGTGGGGACTCGCTGTCCTTTCAATTTAGTGTGTTAGACACACTCACAGGTCAACTGTCCATTAACCCTCTGTCTGTGTCTGTGTGTGTGTGTGTGCGTTTGTAGGATCTGGAGGAGGGTCTGGCGTCTCATCAGTCTGTTGTGGCGATGTTGAGTCGCTCTGGACAGCACATCATTGGCCAGTTGTCATCACCCGACTGCGTGTTACTTCAGGAGAAACTGGATGCTTTGAGATATCGCTGGATAAATGTCCAGAGACAAGTGTCTGACCGCCAGCGCAGGTCACCATGACAACAACACACCCACCGCAACACTAACCAATCCATGTGCTTGTTTTAAAATATTTTGTGATGTTTAAGGTCCTACTTTGGTTTATGGAGTGTCCAACAACAAGTTTATGCACATACACGGTGTAAAAACACTTTCATTTTCTAGTAATAGGCAGTTATTGTTACTTTACTTTTTGACTGATTCTCAAACGATTCGTTCGGCGTGTCATCTTTCTTATCCCGTTCTTTCTATCAGCCCATTCTGATCTGATTGGTCAGATGGTCTAGTCTGGTGTAATTGGTCTACAGTGTCGCTTTAAACTTAGGCAATATTACACAGAGTGACACAAATTTGACCAGGAATTGGAATTAGATGACTCGTTCGCGTGATTCAGTGTCGAATCCTTTTTTCCCAAGCCAATAACTTTGTTTTCCGTTCACTTTACAACTCGGCACACTTCTTACATTCACACACAGCAACAAAATGAATTCATGAAAGGGTCATTTTAAGGACACTGTAATAGTTGCTCTTTAACGTGTGTTATATTTCCACATAAAATGATGTGTCACTTTAGTATTTACTATGGTAAACTGTAGTTTGATGTTGTGTACTGTAGTTTATTGTAGTAATTATTTCATGTTATTTTGTAATTGACATTATTTTGTAGTATTAACTATAGTGAACTCTAGTAAATGCTGTACTGGAGTATACTTATGACTGACATACTACATATTTACCATGATATTGTTCAGGCCTTATTTTTATAACTTACCAATAACCCGTACAGAAAATTCCCTTAAATAACCTTCATGGGAGGTTCTCTATTGGTTGTAACAAAAATCTTCGTGCAACATACTGGGAACAAAAGATCTAGAGAAAACATTCCAAGAACGCTCCTATTTGGTTCTCAAAAAACAACAACACGTAAACTATTGGAAAACTTTACAGGAACGTTCATTGTTGACTGGGATAGTGAATACAACAGTATGATTAAAGGCTGTTGTTTTGCTTGCGCAGGTTGATGTGTGAAGATCCAGCTGTGGTGGAGGTGATTCAGAGGACCGCCGGTCTGGCTCAGTGGCTGGAACAGACTGAGGTTGCCGTGGCGACATTGCCCGTGTCCGCCACTGACACGAGCCTCAAAGAGCTCAAGGTTTGACAAGCATGTCAAAGAACACCACATGTTAAAATTTGGGAAACCGCTTTGAATATGCTTGCCGTGATATAAGATAAATAAAGTTAAAGTAAGGTTTCAAGTGACAACATTAAAACAGATACACAAAATACAACTAATTAACAAAAATGTATAAAATCAGTATCCAAAAATGGAAGCAATTAATGATGATATGTTTTATTCATGTCATATTCCTGAAGCTGTAAATAAATTATTTTTGAAGCAGTTGATTGAAACAAATAGTTTGAACAAACAGATTTGCTAAAATAAATGTGTATGTGTGTGTTTGTGTGTTCATATTGAGGTGTGATTGATTATGACCTTGGTTCTGTACAGCTGCTCAATACGCAAAGAAAATGTTGAAAAGCATGACTTGTTACTGGAAAGTGATGTTATTTTAAAAACAGCTGATCTAATGTCACATTACTGAAATTTACATTAATATAAAAGAAAACAAATGGTTTGTGATCAACACCTAACACTAGATCTGTCTGCGTCTCTCAGGCCCTGATGGAGGAGATGGATGTTCAGAAGGAGACTTTATCCTGGCTGAATAAGAGCGGCTCTCGCATCCTGTCTAACTCCAGTATGACTGCTCACGACCGAGATGCTCACGTCAATAAACTACGCCAGATAAACATCAGCTGGAGTCAAGTATGCCCGTCTGTGTCTCTGTCTGTCTTTTTCTTTATTTCTCCGTCTGTTTGTCCATCTTGTCGTCTACCTGTCTCTCTGGCCGTTTGCCTGTCTGCCTATTTATCCAGTTTTCTATTTGTTTATCTGGCTGTCTGTGTGATACAATTGAATGGTCGCAAATTCAATGCACATCAAATTTCATCAAGTAAATAAAAAATGGCACAGGATTCATTGCATACTGAAAGTTCACCTAAAGCGTTTTAAACAGAAAGAATATCTCATCTGTAGTCAGGGCTGACACCCGCTTCACGAGAATGTCATGATGAAAACAAGTGTGTCATTGTGTGTGTGTCTACAGGTGAGCCATGAATTGCTTGATAAGTTGCGTGAGGTGGAGGGCCATCTGCAGGTACATGCACAGGTCCAGGAGGAGAGCAGACTGATGTCACACGGTCATTTCCAGGAGCGCATGAGCAGGCTGAGTGACTGGGTGTACAGCACCAGTCAATCCCTGAGCGATGTCACACCCACTGAGAGACAGGTCTGGCATTCTGACATCAAGCCTTAACTAACACGCGCACTTTTTAGAGTCTGGTTTAAAGAAATATTTCATCATTAATGAACGTTCAGTACATTTTGTCAGTGGAAGACATGGAAGCACTTTAGAAGAATGTTCATGCTTTTGTTTTAAACAATGAAAGTAGATAGTGATCTTTAATGTAATTCTCAAAACAAGAATCATGCTATGTTTGCGTGTGTGTAGGTTCTGGAAAGGTCGATGCATGAGCAGAAGAGAGGGCTTGAGGACCTGTTGTCTTACTCTATTGAGCTCCAGAGGAAACAGCTGCTTTCACCACAGGAAAAGGTTTCTCTCAACAACAACGTTACAGACAAATGCACCTGTTTGCATCCATATTGTCCATTTTTATTTAAATACTTATATGGCATTATAAGCAAAACTAAATAACGTCTGTCAAGATGCAGTTTAGTGAAATTCTAGTCTTTAAAGAGCAATGTTGGTGACCTGTTTCATTCTTAAACGTTTGCTTTAAGGTCTCTGGGACTGTAAATGCACATGCGGCCATGACCATACACGTACTACAAAAAGTGTGTTTTTTTGTATGTAGGGTAAAATTGAACAGCTAGCTGCAGATTGGAAAGTTCTGGACATCAGATTAAAGGAGACGCCAACACAGCCTCTGTCACCGTGGACACAACAGGTCACCCAGCAACATTTCACAGGTGTGTGCAGGTTAAACAAACACTCGGAGACACACACATACACATGCTGGCTATACGGAAGTGTCAAACATGCCTTGTTGTGCTCGTGTCACAGCGAACGTGCCGTCTGCAGTTCACATGGTCAGCCTGATGAGCGAGGAGCGTCATCACAGCTCGGAGCTAGTTGGCCCCACTGATCTCAACCAGACAGCTACAGAGCTGGCAGACTGGCTTCTCCTCATCCACCAGATGCTCAAATCCAACATCGTCACGGTGGGAGACAAAGACGAGATCCAGACCACCATCAGCCGCCTGCAGGTCAGAAAGCGAGCAGAATGTAGAAAGTGGATGTGTTTGTGCCATTGGGTGGCTAATGATACTCGATTACCAAAAAACTGGGAGTCTGACAGAAAGGCTTTGTCGAACTCCATTCAGGACTGAGGGTTACTGAAGAGATTTACGACAAAATAGTTATGAACATGACAAAAGTCCATTACCTCTTGTGATTAATACAAATTGACATTGACCCAAACTCAGTTTCTGTGTTTGGAATAATTCACGATTAAATGATGAAACTTTAATAGCCATCTAATGGAAAATACTTGTGTAGTGTTAAAAGAAGGGAATTAACCAATAATTATTGAATGATAATAATGTTAAATAATTGGCTTTTCCCCTGTTTTTTTATATGTGCCCTTTGTGTGTAGGTGACTAAAGGCGATCTGGAGCAGAGACATCCTCAGCTGGAGGAGATCATCACTCTGGCTCAGAACATCAAGAACAAAACCTCCAACCTTGATGTGCGAACTTCCATTTCTGAGAAATGTGAGCATGTTCATCATCATCATCGTTCTTAGTCTTATAGGGATAGTTGACCCAAAATAAAAACTCATTTACTGTATAAGTTCCATTTGTTTCAACACAAAGATATTTTTACGACTGTGGGAAACCAAACAGTGGGCACTATTGACTACCCTAGTAGGTTTTTCTCCGTACTATTGTAGTCATTATATAATATATACAAATATATTTTTTTATCATTTATACTGGTTCGGAAAAACTTGAGTGTTAGCAAATGATGAGGGAATTGTAATTTTTGGGTGAACTGTGCTTTTAAGGCCTATTTATACCAATAAGAAGAACTATATTCACATCCAAACCAACAGAGGATCAAGTTATGTTTATAATGTTCTGAGCTCACATGCACAGCTTCACAGTCTTTTAAATACAAATAGATTTTGATTGGCTGTCAATATCTTGAAAAACAAAACACTGGAAGTGATCCAAACAATATCGTTCTTCTATATCGTATTTTGTTTTAGTTCTTGGTCTGAACGGTGTTTTAATCTTTGCCTTAATATTGGTTTTATTTTTAATCTTACCTTACATACTAGTATTGTTCTTGGTCAATTTATCGTGTTTTAGTTTTAGCCTTCATTTAATTCTAGGCTTAAAGGCTAAAATACACTACAAGACTTTTGCTCAGATTTTGCCCAGATTTTCAGTATGGACTTGTTGCAGAAAGACTTTGCCAGTCAAACTATTTGATCATTTTGATGTTGTAGTGTATTCCAGCAATTAGTTAACATTGCTCTTATTCTTGCATTATTCTGTGGACACAACATGTTTTACCGTCTTTTATACCACAGTGCTGTTGAATGCTTCAATCTGATTGGTGACAAACGTTCTATGGGTATGCACTAACTTTCAGTAAATGCACACCTTTGAAGGTGCTCCAGGTCTGCTGACCGCATTACAGTTCCATATTACTTCGCCAAGTTTAATCAACAGAAAGGTTATTGTGTAGCCACATAGCACCCTGCTCTTGATCTGATGTTTATAATGTCAAACTTACATGTTAATGGAAACGCGTGCACAGTTTCGTTTCAATAAACACAAATTTAAAAAAATATTTAGAAATACAGATACTGAAATCGAATAAATATAATCACTAAATAGAAAAACAAAATGAATGAGTAAACACCTATAGCCTACTGGATCGTTTTCCTTTTCATGCTGCTTATAACTGATAACAAATATATTTTGATAGACCTACTGTTTCAAAACGCTTGAAATGAGATGCGCAAGAATGTAGTTCTACAATCAACAGCATTTTAAAGACGATAACATGACATACATTGAAATTAAACATTTAAACAATGAATTGTGGTATGGTTACCATGGTATAAGCAGAACAATTCACTCCGGTCCGTTCAATTATTTGAAAGTTAATGCACCACCTCAGGGTGTGCATTAACTCTCGAATAATTGATTGGCTCGTGGTCAATTATTCCATACTTATCATTATTGCTTGTGAGACCCTAGTCAGATCAAGTGTAAACCCATGACACTTGTGCATCATAAACAGGATTTTATGTATGCTATTTGTATAAGTCATCTTTGGGCGCAGTCTTTATTCTGAATTGTATCTGCATTACATGAATCTATTCCAAATTATTGATATTTGGTTTATTATTTCAATTATGTTATTTAGTTCAATTGTTGTCAGTTCAAGTGTGTTTATATAAGCAGTAGAGAGTGCTTTGATAAATAGGCAATTTCAAATTCTATTCTATATTTAAAGAAGTGAAAACAACTTGATGAAAAGCCTATTGCTGATGTGTCAGACTTTATTTTTGTAAACAGTAAACAACATGTTTACGGGTAGAGGAACCATTTTAATGACTGAGGACATGGACGACATCTGTTCTGAGGTAAAGTGACAATTTATTATTCCTGCTTTGTGTCCAGTGGAGAAGGTCCGCAGCCAATGGGACAGCACACAGAACGGTGTGGAGGCGCGGCTTCAACAGCTCGATCGCATGATCAGCCACAGCGACCAATGGGAGGAGCTGAGACGGAAGGCGAAGGCTCTGATTGGTCAGAGCGAGATGCGTTTGCATAACTTGTTGCAACTGAGCAGAGAGCCGCTCACGAAACAGATCAGCGACAACAAGGTGAGATCTTTGACCTGTGAATGATCTGAGGTCACATTGACACATGAATTTCTCTCACTTGTGCTTACATAGACTGCTGTTAATAAACTTGATATTTTTATAGTTTTTTGTATTGTAAAAAATTGGAATACACTTTTTTGTTTGTAGTTTTTGAGTAAATGTTAGTAAAAAATTATCAATTTAACATGCTTTCGTCATTTTAAATTGCTTTATAGGATTAATCTCCTTTAATTTTAGTTCTAGGTTTCATTTAGTTTTTATTTATTTCCATTTGTTCATTTTAGTGCTATAACTATATTTTTATTTAATAATGGCCAAGACAACACTTCCAGTTTGGGATGATGAAGAAGTGTGCTGGATGATGAAGAAGTGTGCTGGATGCTGTCAGTTTGGCAACACACACACTACTCAAACTGACCTGTGGGGGGTGCTAGAGTCCTAATTTCATTCGACACTGTTTTGTTACATATTTCTGTTGTACGTTATTTGAGAAAATTGCTTTTGTCATGGAAATACGTTCTATCTTCAGTTTTAGCATCGATTTGTCTTGATTGTTTTTTAAGGGCCAGCCTTTTCAACCCCTAAATCCTGGCTCATTTTAAAATGCCTTCTCTGTTTGCACAGACACTAAACACCCAACACTTTTACCTGAAGTGACTCTATGTGCATTCTCATTATTGACCTTTTGTTGTGCTCTTTGAGATCGCGTCTGTATTTATCGATCTTTTTCTTGCTCTTCAGGCGTTTCTGCAGGAGCTCTGTCGAGGACAGGAAAGCGTGACTTCCTTCAATGACTTGTCCAATCAGTTGCTGCAGGAATATGCCTCTGATGACACACGCAAGGTCAAAGAAGTCATGGACAAACTCAACAATTCCTGGAACAGCATCAATAACAGGTTTATGTGTACACACGCTCATATATGCACACGCATGAATTCAACTGGTATACAAAAAACCTTTGAACTAAACAGTTACTATGGACACAAATATGTGACCTGGAAATATTGCAGAATCTTTGAAATATTTGGTAACACTTAATTTCACATTTAAAATAATGCATTAATACACAGTAACTATCGATGGCTCTAAAATAAAATAACTAATGTACCCGATCTCACTGAAAACATGTGACGTTTTTGGATGAATTCGTATGATGTGAATCGTACAAAAACATATTATTATTAGAACAACATAAGCAAGAAAGAAGCCACACCCCTAAATGTAATGTCATACTAAAACAAACGAATGATGTACGAAATATATTAATTGCACATTTCCATTAATCATATAGATTCCTCCCGCTGTCTTCTTCACTGACTTTGTGCATGTCATCACCTAAGATAAATGTTTTACTCCTTCCTTGACAATCACAAAACCATAACATTTAGAACCCGCTGCTGTCAGAAACGTCGTCCTAAAGACACTTTCTGACACGTGTATTGATGAATGAATCTTAGCTGAAAGTGTTGTTTATAACTGTCTTAATCTGGTTTTGGTTATCAGGGCGTCGGACCGCCAAACAGCCTTGGATTCAGACTTAAAGACTCTACAGGCGTCTCTTCGAGAGTTAGAGTCTTTCCTTAAATGGCTGCAGGAAGCGGAGACCACCGTTAATGTGTTGTCCGATGCTGCCCAGAGGGAGGAGCTGTCCCAGGACTCCGCCCACCTCAAGGAACTGAAAGGTCAACTCACGGTAAGTGCTTAGTTTAAAGCCAATCTCAAGTAGCCAGGGTTTTGACTGTTTGCGTTAAAGCTGGTTTACCTTGTAGGATCATTCGACCAGGAGCTGCCAAAGGTTTTTAGTAACGATTCACACAGAAAATACATTCAGGCTTTGTCATAAAGAACTTTGAGTCTTTGGAGACTCTAAAAAGATGAGTAGAGATTTTTTTTAATGAAACACTCAAAAGCAAAGCAGAAAGTTTAGTTTTGCTCCCGAATAACTAGTTTACTTGCAATTTTACTTCAATAACACTTCCAAGATTTGACAGACTCCCTTAATTATTTCGACACACCGACCCCTAGAAGTTCTGTAATGCCAGCCAATCAGAAAGAAGCTTGTCATATTCAGCTAACGCTAGCTATTTTTGGGTAAGGTATAGCTTGCCGTCTGAAGGCGTGCCGTCTGGTTCTGAGACTAATCTGGGACATGTGATGACTCAAGTGTGTGTGAACGAGATTCAATTATGTGACAGTCAGTCCTCATTAGTTTCCCTGTCAGCTACAGCACAGCATACAAGTAATCAAGGTGTAGATCGGTTCCGTTGAGAAAGAGTGGCTCTCTCTTTCCTTCGTTCTTTCCCTCTGAGATCTTTGTCTCTGCTTGTCCTCTGAGATTTATACTCCCAGTTTGAGCCTTTTATCTGCTGTCCCCTGTAATCACGACTGGGCTGAGTATGTCTGCTGTAAGACTCATCCTGGAAATCCGGACCCAACACATTTGCATCTCGATGCGTAATGTGCCCAGCAGTAGAATTGTCATTCTGTGTACTTATTTAAGAAACACTGGATAAAAATTGCAATTGGGAGTGCCTACTCATGTGCTTCTCGTGAACGTAAAGACAATTGTAAAGATCAAATTTTCAAAACGATTGTAAAACTCTACCCGTCAATCAAAGACCATTTCCATTTAAAGGGCTCACGAATTTGAACAGACGTGAAACTGCAGCTCGCCAGCCTGGAATTAACGTAACACCATCCATGAATGCTAATATCATTAATTTACAGGCCTTTTCTCCATTATCACCTTGTTTGCTTCTGTATCTATTTAACATGAAAAAATAAGGTCAGAACTGGATTGTGATTGGATTGGAATTAATGTCATCATTTGAGCATGTCCATTAAAAATGTCAAACTGCAGCATTCACGCTTCACATAAACATAATGCTATTGTCCAAGGATATATATGACTAATATAATAATGATATGGATATTATATGCATAATCTTTCTTCATTTGCCCATAAAATTCTATACTTAATTAAATTAAGTTGCTTCAAACCATTCAATTATCTAGCATCATTCGACATTTGATAAAATTCCCTTTTAAAACATTCCCAAGTTTGTCCATTGAAAATGTCCAGATTAATAAAAAAGGCTTTTTTTAGAGTTACGTAACAATTTTTTCAATTACTTTTTGTTTATTGCATTGCCTAAAGATCTACCAGCGGATCTAAATGTCAACAGAAAAACCTGAGATGAACATGTAAACTAAACATGAAACCACAGTCCAAATGACATGATTCTGGAAGCCAGTGATTCAGACTGCTAACAGCTCCCTAAAATAAGCCCTTTTACACAGTTTCATAGTTGTGTTTTTAACACAGAAGGATATGCATTTCTTTATAAAAAAAGACACAATATTGGATTGAAATGTTTTACATGAACATTCATTTTGTTGTTGTGTTGTTATCAAGGTAACATTCCAGTTATAAATTGAACTGGCATTGATGCTGTTTTTATGTGTATGTCATCACACTTCAAGTGCTATGAACTCTATAGCAACATTATGTTGACTTTCCAAAGAAATGTACTCTATTAGTCTTTCACTGTGGTAGAATCCTTTTTTTAGACATATTTTCATGCTCCTTTTTGGCTTGTTTGTTTATTTTTTAGTAATTCCAGACATGCCATTTTGTCTGAGTTCATGATTTTGAAGTCCACGTTCAGTTTTACTGCTTTATTTACAAGCAGCGTGTTTGTAATGTCACCGTCAATGCAGATGACTGACTTGTTATGATCTCGGCCGACGCCTGTGTTTTGTTCGACGTCAGTGATAATGACATGAAAGAAAGGGACTTATAGATGTCTTTATAATGTCACTCTTGCTTCTTCGAATGCTTTCGCATTTCTCTCCCATCGAGAACCCCTAGCCTATTATTTCCATCACAATACAATTCAAGTGCTCTGACGTTCTTCAGTGTACAAAGAATAAAAGACGAACGTCATGAAAACATTGTCACAGTTTATATCTTTCAAATATTGTTTGATTTTTTATGTTGCAATATTAGTTTTTTTATATATAATTTTAGTGCTTTAAACTTAAAAAATAATGTAGGCAACGTTTCAATTTTTTATTTAGGTTGTTTTTCCAATAATTTTTAGGTCAATATTCGATTTGATTTCAATGAACAGAAACGTTCTTGAGTTTTTAATTTCTGCAAACCATCTGCTGTAATGTTGATCTGAACCGTTTATTTAACCTACAAAAAATGAGGTCAGGGCTTGATTGGATTGTGAAGAGTTGCGTGCCGGGGTTTAATGATGTCATTGGTCTAATGTGTAGGCACAATTTCATGAAAGACATTATAACAAGATTTTTGTCTTTAGTATAATGCGCATTAAAAGCATTAGTTCACATTTGTGTATTTGGCAGACGCTTTTATCCAAAGTGTATTCACTGAGATTTGAACCAGTGACTTTCGCGCTGCTAGCGCAGTGATCTTCCAGTTCCAGTAAAGGAACACCATAGGATTCGTTTTATTTGTTATTGACTGTAAACATTTGTATTAAAGGGTCATCATAAGCAACAACATTACCGCTCTGATTCTTTGCCGCTCTCCTCATGTCTTGGATGCGTCTCACTGCTCCATTTCTGTCCGTCTCTCAGGAGACGTGCTCTCTTTCAGTAAGTGTGTCACCCTCATTCATTCCCTCACTGAATTTTCTCTCTCTCTCCCGTCGTCTTGCTTTAGGGGCTCAACCGGAGTTTCTCCTGTCCGCTCCGTCGTCCCTTCCCCCCTTCTCTCTTTCCCCCTCCCTCGGTCAGTGTGTTTCTTCAGTTTTGCGTTAACCTCTCTCCGGTACTCTTGTTTACGGCTGGTGAGCGCTCATTACCGCTGCGCTCCAGTCTCCTCATCTGAGCGTGAGTGTGTGTGCGGGACATGTTTGTCAGGGCTCGACGCATTTCTCTCGGCTGGTGGTGGGGGATATGCGAGCGCGTGTGAGCGTGTGGAGGAGAGGATGCGCGCTCTCAGACGCTGGCAGTCGTGTGCAGGCAGAGTTAAGATGATGGCTGTAGTTCGGACATCTCTGCAGAAAGTGGTGGTCTTCTTACACCGGCTCCAGAGAATGGCCATATCATCACCGCGATACCAGAAACTGTGCAAGGTCAGTGCCGTCCGGACCCTCGCCGTGGTGCTTTTAACCGTGCTGGGTTTGTTGGACTTTACTGTAGTTTGCAGGATGAAGTTCAGGTTCATGGTAAATCCAAATAGTTTATTCTTTGTATCATTTGTTTGCATTTGTTTGTTGTGCCAGCGCTGATTGTTGTTGTTGTTTTTGATAAACTCCTATCGGTGGCATTGTGCTGTTTTTATATTTGTGTATTTGGAATGACAAACAAGTTGAACGTAATTGCAGATGTTGTGGAGAAAACGTGTACGAACCACATACAGTATGAGTGAGAATAGAAAGAAGTTATTAAAAGGATGTTTATGTTTTTGAATAGTGTGTAAAGTTTGATGCGATATATGAAGGGTTTGATGTTGTTTACTATGGAAGAGGAAGAAACGTTTTAAAAACGAGATGTTGTTGTGATGTTTCACAGTATTTAAAAGACTGATATGTTACCAGTCTTCTTTTGAACAACTGTGTGTGATAAAGATTAGGTAAAGCAACAGCTGCTTCCATATTCGGTATTTAGCTAAAATACTCATAGGATTTACAACCACACACACATTTCTCAGTCACTAACCGCTGAGAGACAAAAAGCATTTCTAACCGTACCAAACTCATCTTTGTTTGTTTATTAAAGAAGCGAAAGCACGTGGCAATGTGTTTGTAAGTGAGAAAGGCTGTGTGTCATTGTAAGATCCGTTCCCCGCATCTGTGGTGTAAAGGGGTCATATTCACACACTCCTGTAGCATTTCATTCGTTTGTGCTCTTACAATGTTGGTCAAGATTTCTTCCACCAAGCGCGAGGATTCGCCACCCTTACAATTGACTGCCTGTTTTCTGAAGTATTTCTACCTCCAATGACCTCGCTTGAGTAAAAAACTTACACAGACCAGTAAAGGTCAGACTGATGTTTATCGGGACGGGTCAAAGTGACTATAATAGCTGTTGATGGGGAAAAAGGGGTGGGTGTAAGTTAATGAGGTCATGGTTGTGGTTAGGATTTCTAAAGAAGCTTTTATTGTAGGTTGATTTATGGTTACTAAACGGACCGAACAGTGATGAAACACTGAAATTATTTGAGTTTCACTGCTCTGAATAGAACATTAGGAGTCAAATCAGAGTTAGCCGCACAGTACTGTATACACAAATCCTACTGAAGTAACAGGGTGTTAAAGGAGTAGTTCACTATAAAATTTAAATGTATTTACATGATAATTCACTCACCCACATGTCACACAAGCCATCCGTGTGTTTATTATGTCTTCTGTCGAAAAGGAATTGAGGCTTTTTAGGAAAGCTTTCCAGTATTCTTGTCTTAATTTATGTTGAAAAGTATATCATTTTTTGTTTTCTTGGAAAATGACAAATCGTTTCGCTAGACAACACCCTATTCATCGGCTGTTGTTGTGTAGAGCCTTTGAAGCTGCGATGAAACTGAAATTTGGACCTTAACGAACAGCCCCCCTTTAAAGTGCATTATATGGAGAAAAACCATGGCAAGCTTTTCTCAAGCCTGATTTGTTTTCAACAGAAGAAATAAACACACTGGCATAGTATGACATGTGGGAATTATCATGAAGTTTTAATTTTACAGCTAACTACTCCTTTAAGTGGGCTAGTCAAAGATGAAATGGTGTGGCAGTGGGAGTCTTAGTCTCCGAGGGATTTGCTTTCGATTTGGTTTTAAAGCGATTCTTGATTCATGTGTCAGTTTTCCAGCAGCCGTGCAAGCTGGGGTAAGTGAAGACGACTGTGTCGAAAGATACCTGAAATCTGTCTACTCTGATCTGCTATCAGATGCAACTGAGGCTTTTAGTGTAAATGCCACATCAAAGCGACTTTAAACTTAGCGGTAGTGAACGGGTTTGTGCCAATTTCTCTGTGATGTGTTGCATACAAGAATCGGATGTGCAAATATGTTTTTAAAAACAGAATTCATGACCGAACATTGGCTAACTCTGGGATGTTATAATGTAGAGCTTTTTCAGCCTTTTGTCCTCGACTTTCTGAAATCTCTCACACATGTTGTTTTTACACATGCATGTTCAGTTTTTCATTTCAAACGTGTCTGCTTTGTCGTTTTTACACTGTCCCAATGACAATTAATTTCTTTGTGAAGACGTTGTTTTTAACTGTTTTTATCAAAAGGACCTTTTTGCAAGTCATACTTGAAGTGAAACTCTTGAAAGGGCGCTTTTGACACGACTGTGTTTCACACGTGTACATAGTTTACCTTCACAATGAACATTCTGTCATCATCTACTCACCCTATTTTCATTTTAAACCTGTGTGATTTTCTTTCTTCTTACGGAAAACAAAGAAGATTTTTTGAAAAATGTTGTTAACCGAAACCCGTTGGCCCCCATTGTGGACACAAAAGCAATGCAGGTCAATGGAACCCAATGGTTTTCTGTTACACATTTTTCAAAATATCTTCTTTTGTGCTCTGCAGAAGAAAGAAGTCACACTGGTTTGAAATGACAAGAGGCTCTCACGTACTGTAAATATGACAGAATTTATAATTTTTACACCGCTAGTTAAGTCATATCTGCGTCTACACCTCAGACTGTTTAATTGCTGCTGAAATGGCAGTACTCTTGGCAAGCCCTGAGAGAAATCCGGGGTAGGAGTCACAGCCCCCAGGTCGAGAGACCCCGCACTGGATTACAGACAATCCTAATAACGCCCTCGAGTCTCAACCCGATGCGTCACTCGTCTGATTGGCTCGTTTATCCCATATGTGAAATCCTTCAGATAAGAAGCACACACTCCGGAAGCATTTAACCTCTCCTGGGTCAACTCTCCCCTGAGGAAAAGAAGTTAGTCCTCGCTCGATCAAGCGGCCGTGAGCCAGATGGAGGCGGAGCGGTGATCGTTTAAGCGTTCTTGGGCGGCGCCGCTGGCTCTGCACCCTTGGGAAGGCATCAGTCATTCTGCACTCTGTTACTCTCCTCCGGGAGGAATCCATCTTTTGGAGATCCACTGAGCCTCCCTAGGCCTGCTCCCCCGCACCGCCTCCATATGATTTTGATGAATTAGTCCTGCTTGGACTGAGCCACAAGTGTGTGCAGGTGTGATTGTGCGTCTGCCGATACAATTCCAGCCTTCATCTGCCTTCACATGCTTAGTTAATGCGGAAAATGAACAGTAATCTGTTATTAAACAAGTAGAATGCTTACCGTACCCTGATACACAATGAGCTTATAATGATTTATAACAATTGAGCTGTCCTAATAGGACAAATACCTTTTCATGTAGATAACATATCATGTCGTAGAAGGAATGCGTTTAAAATCAATAATATAAAGCTTGTATTTTTGAAGCATCAAAAAAGTTTAAAAAAACTGTACACATGTGTTCTTCTGATCATAGGTTTTTGCAAACTGTATATAATCAGATAAATTAACATCAACAGAATCAATAAAAATAATTATTTTAAGATGGAACTTCAGGAATGAATCAAAGTAACGCTAATTTGTTCAAACACTCAAGGTTTGAGCAGAAATTGTATCCTTATGCAGTACATAAGGTGAAAAATTCTGTAACATAATATTATTCAACCGACTGAAGTGCAGCAGTACTGGGGAAGTTGCTTGGTTACAGTCAGACCATTACATAATTTATTCTCGCATTTAATTTTTATAGGAAATACAAAAATGTTGCAGAAAGTGTGCCGTTACCTGAAAAATTTCATGGACGTTCCCTTGTGTCTGTGACCGCTCAAGATTCTATAATCAGCATGTTTGCTGGATTAGTGTTATGTTTCATTTGAGATTTATGCTTGCTTTTTTATTTGAAGGAGGAAGGTGAGAAAGATCCTAATTTATGTTCCTGAATATAAACTCTCACGGTTGTGGAACGACTTCAGGGCTTAATAGTTTAATAGTTTAATAGTTTATTATTGTGTGAACTTACCCGTTAAGTCTGGTAAAACTTCAATGTGTGAACCAAACAAGTCAAAAACAAAAGCAAAGTAGCGGGTTCAGCAAAAGTCATGGAAGTTCTTTAAAGGTATTGCTTAATCCAGTGAAAACGTCAGCACCATTCCATCAGCCAGACGTGCAATTCTGACCCCCGGCTGCCCACCGCTGCTCCCGGGCGTGGTGACCCTGCCATTGGTTTTGAGGGTTGAAAAAAAACTTAGCTCTGTATACTGTGGTATGCTATTTGAGACCATTTGTTTTATTGCACTTATGCTTTTTGTTGTCCTTATGTTGTTCCAATTGCTTCCATTCTATCTATCTCAAGTCTATCTCAATTCGCTTAACATCATTTCACACACTCAAACTAGTCAAATTTTTCCTCTTTCACAATAAAAATCTGTTTTTCCATCGCCAGTGCGCACACACTCTGAGTCACGGCTCTCACTTGAAGCACGTTTGCACTGTTGTCCATACACAAAGTACTAAGATGCTACATGAGTGTGTGTGTGTGCGAGCGTGAGTTTGCGTGTCTGTGTCAGTGTGTGCATTTGTTTGTGCGCGTTCGTGTTTGTGTCTGCGTATGTGTGTGTGTCGGTGTATTTATATGTGTGTCTGTGCGTGTGTGTGCATGTGGTTGCATGCGTGAATATAGATTGAAATGTGTGCCTGAGTGAACGGATATCAAGATTTATCTGGAGTTTTTAGCCAGGTCATCAACATTTGCCACATTTTAGGAACAAGAGGTGCATGTTTGGGGCTATAAATCTCTCCTGACATTGCATGATATATTGTCTGTCCTTGGACTGAGATGTCTGGGAATTGTCAGGTCTGAAACGTCATCTCCCCTCCTGGCCTGTAAAATATGTTGACAGTGATCACTTGATGTTGTTGTTGGTGTTTAATCTCTTCGTCTTTCCATCTGTGTGTAATTTTCTCGACCTGTGATCAATAAAGGCCTGTCTTGGACGCCTTAATATACATACATGCTGCCCGGCCACTCCTGCACTGATCGATATGGCTCACTCTCGCGAACAAAGACCCACATCTCCATTCATCTGTCTCTTTCACTGCAATCCTTCGCTCTGGGGTGGTAGTCAAAGCGTGACATGAAGGAATGATGGCTTTCCTCATCTCACTCGTTTGTTTCGCGGTTCTGTCCTTGCTCTTTCATCATTCTGCCTCTTTCTACATGGCTCACGTCTCTCCACGTTTTCTCTCGCTTCATTTGTGGCTTTGTCTGCTTTGGTCTCCTCACATCTTTCTTGTCTTGTTTCGTTTGTTTTTATCTGGACTTTCTTATTACGTTTTTTTATTTTCTCTGTTCACTTGGTCTTTTCAACTGTTGTCCTCCTTTTCTCCTCTTCTCTCCTCCCCTCACATTCGTATATCGTCATTTTACAATAATGTGGACTTTCACATTCAAGGACGAAGTACTCTTCATCATTCAGGACTGATGCTTTTTTAAGAGCACAACATTCAAGAATTCCTGCCTTCTGGTGTGAGTCAGTGAAATGAGTCTGCATCCATCTATACTCCGGCCAGCACTTTCAGCTTTTGCTGCTGGCCTGTCGGAGAGTAAAATGGATAAAAAACTCCTTGAAGATTCATTATTGGACCGCGAGTGTAGTGACTGTGGAAAAATATAGAGGCAGTGTTCTCCTGGGCACAGAAACAGGACTAAAGTCACTAAAGACGGATTAATATCTTACTGGACCTGATCAATTATTTATATACAAGAGAGAACAATGAAGAACGATATTGTACATGTATATATATATACACAGTATATACACGTGTGTATATATATAAAGGATCCCCTGTTGACGGGCACAGACTCGTTCCGCTGGGAATAAATGTCAGGACTGCTAAACAGATCGGATCAGAGACGGGAATGTCCTCTGTGTTCAGTCAACTTGCTTTCTTGTGGCTGTCGATCAGATATTGATTACATATCCATGTGGTCGTACAACCCAAAGCTTTTTAAGAGTTCTTCAGTTAAAATGAGCATGTTGGGGCTGATGTATCATTCACACACCTGTCAGGTTGTTAGTTTGGTCTGCAAAGCCTCATAAATCTTGGAGATTAAAAGCTTTGTTCAAAATGAATTAACTGTGTGACACTGTCACTGAGGCCAGGAAAAAGAGCGAGGTGCAGATACTACTATAGTCTAATCTGGCTCTGTCAACCTTTAACACTGACTACCTGCTACCTGTAAAGACTCCAGCTCAAACTCTTCTGACTTTAAACTTCAGTTTTGCTGACTCTGCATCAAACTTATTCTCATTATTCCATCTCAAAGTTTGTCTATGCAGACTCTGGTTCAAACTTCCTATTGCTCTTCCTATTCTGATTGGTCTACGTCTGACTTCACATCTGTTGACTGTATTTCTCGCTCTTCCTCTGATTCTATCTTTTGCTCTAGATTTGACTGCTCTATGTCTACTCACTCTGTTTCTCGTTTATTGACGGGTCGGCTGTTAAATGAATGAGCTGTTTCTATGCCGCTCACTGCACACTATAGACACCGAGAGAAAGGCCATCATCACGCTTGCGGGGAATTACTGGGGACATATTCAAACTCGGTGAAGCTAGGTTTTCATAAAAGTCACTAGATGTGGGCACCATGAAATCCAATTTATGTTATTTTTTTCCCTCAAATTTCTGTTTTTTTTTCTGTTAAATTTTTCTAGATTCTGTGTTTTCCGGCTTTATTAGGATTCAATAGTCCACATGAAAAATACTTCAGTATACTATAGTATTTACTCGATATATATAGTAAGACACCTGCTATAGATACTACAGTGTTTTTGAACCTTATGGAAAAAATCCATAAAAAATATGGCAATTAAAATGGCAATGCCTATTTTTTCCTGAAATATCGCAGCGTTTATTTCAAATAGTTTGTCAATGTGTGTCATTCTGTTTTTAAAATTTCTGTGCCCTCATAATCTTTAATTAAAATCTGAAAATGCACTTTAGTGACTATCCATTTTAGATGACATGTGTACGGTTTGGCCAGAGCATCTGTTAACTGCTTTCCTTCAACTGTCAGTCTAAGTTCCATTTTAAAATGCAACAGCAGTTTTTATACATCCATTCAAAATCACAGAGAAAGACAAAAGCCATGCCCACTACTTTTCTCATTAGAAATTCCTTTTCATCTCGAAAACGCATCAAAATACAGAAGTAAACGATAGCAACATGCAGGTCACGGGGGCATTAATATAAACCAGCATCTCTACAGTGCATATTCAGGTTTTTTTGTCCTTTTTTACACATACTTAAATGTAAGATTTTTTTTCATTTGTCTATAACATTTGCTTTAATAAAGGAAATTATTTAATATACTATATTGTTCAAGTGTGTTATAGTTCAATTTAGCTAACCAGACTTTATTTTGACGTATAGTCGCAAAGATCTTTTTAGTGCATGTTTGACAGTAGCTTTACTCAAATGAAGTGGTCAAATGCTCCTGATATAAACTCTCAGAGCAGCTGTGGAGTTGTGTTAACATCCCCATATAGTGAAATGCTGTAAACAGAAGGATCATGCATGCAGTACAGAAAACCGTTGGTGTCATTCATTCAGAGACACGCAGAACAGACAGATTACATATTTATACCGATCTGAATCACTAATAATGATATTTAAAGCACATATTGAATTTTAATAACTGTTCAATTATATTTTCAGCTTAAGAAGTTCTAAACTTGCAAGATTTCGCACCATCCGGATTCAGTGACTCCGTCCGCGTTTTCTGCATTGGTGAAATCATATAGCCCTAGATTTGACGCTATGTACCTTTATGGAAAAAACCTAAATGGGTTCTTAAAGTCGCTAATGCTAAAGCAGCTAAATCAGTATAACTGGTTTTTGCTCACGTGGGTGAGGCGGGAGCACATGGCATGGCAGGAGGTGGTGGTGGCTATTAATGGCGGTTCACAAAGGTTTTCTCATCAATATAAATGATGCACAAATAAATAAATGTATGGGAAACACTGTATCTGCAATTCTACGTCTACTGACTCTGTTTCTTACTCCACCTATGATTGATCTATATCTTAAGAAAGATGTCAAGGCAAGTTGAGATGGAGTCTAATCAAGAGCTTGGAGCACGCCAAACTACCATGTCGCTCAGTGGGGCATCATGGGAGTTCGCTGTCATAACTCTTCTCATTTTGCCCCTGTTTGACACCTAAAATCACACTTGTTTATGTCTTTGAATAGATCTGAAATCTGAGAGACATATTTTGAATTGCGATTTTTCTCATGCTAAAACATTCCCACACAATCCACTTTCTCAAAACTTGTCACGGGAGTTCCTCTCGAAGCGGCGGGCCTGTGTGACAGCTCGTCTCTTTTCTTTGGCCCTCCATGTCATTTCCCCTCTCCTGTTCGCACATTCATTAGGAAGACACTGTTATGCCCTGAGGTGTTGTTTGCTACCTCCATCTCTTTCTCTGCCATTCTCTCGATGGCAACTGTTTTAAACTTCCTGTAAAACTTTTTAATGGCAACGGCAGTATTTTGGAAGAGCAAAACAGCCGATGATAATAATGCAGCTTCCTCTCGAACACGCAGATAAACCCACTCACAGACACACTCTCTCTGTCTAATCACTGAGAATGTTTGCTTTCACATAATCCATTCCACTTATTCACGGTCAGTTCGATAGTGTTTAGCTTCAAGGCGGAGAGCCAGACAAAAACAAGCTGATCGTTGATTAGATGTTGTTCGGCTGCAGTCTCTCTCAAGGAAACACACATGCACACACACACACATACACACACAAACATGCACTTCTGTGGAGACATTGCTCTATAACCTTCCATATGGGTGGGAATGGCAAATGGATTTGCCCATTCTTGACTCAATGTCCTAACCAGGTGTGATGTGATCAAGTGACTGACACCACGTTACTTTGTTTCCATTTAAGCAAGGTTGTGTCGGGTAGCCCCGCCCACAGTGAGATCTCATTGGTCCAAAATCCTGTTCCACATAGCTTTATAGACCATTACTCTGACGTGCATGTCCGGACTTCAGTTAACTTCCGGTCTGTGTTTGGCAGGGGTCTAATAATATAATTATTTATATCATATTTACTTAGTGTTAATATTAATTTACATTATTATTTGGTCACACTTTATAGTAACATGCTATTTGTTTACAATTAGTTAATGCATTAGCTAACATGAACTAACTATGAACAATGCTTCTACAGCATTTAATAAAAATAATTATTGTAGATATCAGCATTTACTAATACATTATTAAAATCAAACGTTATTACTCTTCAGATTAGTTAATGCACCATGAATTAACATGAATAACTGTATTGACATGAAAAAACTTTAACAAGTAGGGATGCACCAATACCAATATCGGTGTCAGGCACGATACTATGCTCATGTATTTGTACTCGTAAAAATGCACCGATACCAAAGACCAATACCTCTTGTGACATAACTGACTGAACTGACTGAAATTTATTCTGAAATTTGCTTTGAAAGTTTGTAAAAAGCACATACCTTATACATACACATAATTATTTATTTTTACATAAACTGTTCAAGGTGGAGTTGTTTGTGATTATAAAGCTATTCTAAAGCTATTATTAGAAGTCTCACTGTGTTGTGAAAAGGTACAGTTATCGGCACAGGCATCGGTATCGGCGAATACCAGAAAACAAAAATCGGTACTCGTACTCAGTCATCCTAAAAACTAGGTTTTAAGGGGTCATATGGCCCGAATACTTGTCTGTGTCTTTGGTGTGTTATAAGTTGCCCATGCATATATTAGACATGTAAAATTGCAAAAATGTAAGTGTCGGAACAAAAGATGCATTCTATCTAAAAGCCTGTTTGAAATGCCTCGTGTAATCACACCCCCACAAATCTACAGTTTGTGGTATGATTTGACTGAGACCGCCCAAATGTATGCGCAAGTAAGGTGGGCGTACCTAATAATCCAATTGCTTTGGAACTCGATGTTCCAAATATGGGAAGAGGCGTTACATTACCATCACATTCTTCGAGTATTCGACCATCAAAATGCGCTGGTTAACTGGCCAATCATAGTGCACATCGCTTTTTCAATCCCCCCATTGTTTAAAATAATAATAATAGTAATAAAATAAAATAATAATTAAAAAAATATGTACATAATATAATACATACAAAGCTTGGATTTACCAGGAAGGTGTCTGTTTATTTCTATAATAACCAAAAACGGAAATTTCTAATGCTTACAAAAATGAGTCAGTCAACGCAATGCCATCAAAGGCTGATGATGCAACAATTACATTCAATAATGACATCATAACGTATTCCCGTGGTAACCATCAGCTCCCTGTGACCTCAGAAAGACTTTTATTGTCAAAGTCCCCCCATGTTTTACTCACCCGCAAGGCATACTGACCAAAGCTCCTAAAAGTGCATCCATCAATCATAGAAATGCTCGACACGGCTCTGTGGTCTTAACAAAGGTCTTCTGTAGCGAATCGATGCGTTGTGAAGAGAAATATCCATATTGAAAACGATATTAACGTTGATGTCTACCTTCCGTTATCCCTCGGAAAAACAAGCCTCTGGTTCACGACCCCCATTCACTCCCATTCTACCACTTGGAAGTAAAACGATACGTGACTTTATAACTTCGACTTCATTTTTCTAGTCATATTCAATCAGGATGCCTTGAGGGTGAGTAAAACATGGGAAAATGTTGTTTCACCTGTGAAATATCTCTAACAGAGGGGAATGATCAACCACAGCTTGTTAAAATACGATTGTGTCCACACCCATGATGATAATTACTTCACACACAGCTAAATATTTCACAGAAGCTAAAATAGACTTATTAAAATGTGTTTGATCAGAGCAGGTCAAAGCACTGCACCATCCTCTTAGCAAATTGAATGGATATGATGGAGAAGTGAACTCGGTCTCACTGAACGGTTTTGTAACACCAAAAATGTTCCTCATTATTTTTTATGACCTTTTCCTACTTTTTGATCCTTTAAAGTAAAACATTCAGTTTTATTCTTTTTACTTATTACTTTTTTTTCTGTTGCCGTTCTTCTATGATTTTGTGCAAAGACCATATTCTTATGCAAAGCCTGAATTACATAGTGACAGAACCACAAAATGCTGAAATGAGAGACTGTTAAGAGTACAGTGTACTTAAATTTAATTTATTGGTAATGTACAGCCAGAAAATGTACAGATAATGTGCTCCAATATTCCTTTTTACATGTGATGATGCTTGTGAATCGCACACAGAGAAGAAGCTTCATTAAATCAGAATGCAGATGTCAGAAAGACTTCTGAGAATGTCGATGTAATTTGTCGACACATTTGTAGACTTGGTGATGTGAGATAATGAAGGCAGAATGATGACGAAGACCTCTAGGAATGTTTGTCAGGTGTCTCGCTGTGGTTTATTCTTGTCTACGTGTTTCTCGGGAGGAGTCAAAAGTTTGAAGAAGAGACACATCTCGTCCCCTAATGAGGGAAGATCAAAGAGATCATCAGCTGGCAGAATTAACTCACATTCAGCATTGATGTTTTTCTTTTACTCTTTCGTTTCGTTCTCTAGATTGAAAACACAACCAAACATCAGCTCTGTTTTAATGCATGTTTTTTTATATAATTTTGTCCTAATTTTTCTGTGATATGGCTCCATCCACCTGAATAGCATAAGTCTGATGGCACACAAAAGTATCAGGATGACTGTAACACGTCAGTCATTTCCGTATAATGATACAGGATTTTGTTACTTTTTTTACTATTTTGTTACTTTTGTTACTATTTTGTTACTATTCTTCAAAAAAACAAAATCTGACTGAAATGAAACGGCAGCTTACACATTGTACAAGTCTAGATATCATAATTTAGGTAATTTGGCACATTGTTACAGACTTCTTTGAAACTCTGGACATATTTGCAAAGTTCTCCATTAAATCTCATTGGTGGAAACATTTAAGACTTTCAGAAGCCATTGTTTTGTGTTCATGAGTGTAGAGATGAAGAAAAGCATGATGAGCTGCTGGTTCCACCTTTCAGCCATAACCTCCCGCTGGTGTCTGAGATTCATCTATATCACCTTTGTAATACTTTTAAGATGATGGTTTTTAGTCAATCGATTCTGTTAAAACTTACATTAAGTGTGTGTCTGTGCCTCTTTCTATTTGAGCTTTTTGTGTTTGTTTACCCTGCGGCCTTTAACTGTCACAGCCAGACAGTGAGAGAGAGAGACAGGCAGGAAGAGAAGGAGAGAGAGAGACCGTCAGTATCTTAGGGGCAGAGAGAAACCTTCTGACAGCATGTTGTGATTTAGAGTTTGTGTTTGTGTTAGTGTCACTGTGGTTAAATGAGCTGCTAGATCATAACTCTCTCCATCACACTACAAAAGCCAGATTGCTTGTACTATGACATACATGCACTAGTGATGTCATCACTTATACCGCCAAGTAGTTTCTTGTATCTCAATTTATTCTGTATTGTCTTTATTTTCACAACACTTTCGTGTACAAATAATATAAAGCAGTCCTGCTCTCTGATAGCCCTGCAAAACAATTTACCGCAGTATAATCGATGCAGTAAAATCTCTCATGACACCTTTATACGGCCACAGGATATACACACCGCCAAATCTCCATCCCCACTGTCCTGTTTGAAAAACTTATCTGTCGGGGTCTTTCATGAACCCATGTGAACCGCATTAACAGATGGGCAGAACATTTGTGTACTTAATGGTTAAGACTGATGCGCACGCACACTTAAATGCTACTCAAATTGAACGCCGCACGCTATCTTTGCAAGCGCGTGTGTGTGGGGGTCATTGATTTTTTATGCATTAAAGGTAAAAGCAGATCAGCTTCATATAATACATTCAGTCCATTTACTGTCTAATGGAGCACACGCACAAACAGAGAGAACGAGAGAGAGAGAGAGAGAATGAGTTTGATGGAGTGTGCATTCCCTCACTCTGGATGGAGAGTTACATTATTTGAGAGGAGATTGCTGAGCAGGCTGAATGGGAAGCGGTCAGAAAAGTGATCACCTGACCTTGTATTCCAGCACATTGATATTTCTGATATAAGGAGCACGGCTTCCCAGCATCCCACAGTCATGTGACTGAAGTGTATGTGTTTTTATCAAAGCTTTCCCAGGGCTCTCTCTCTCTCTCGCTCTCTCTCTGTCTCTCTCTCTCTCTCTCTGTGCAGGAAATATATGCTTTACACAACGGATCAGAGCAAACCAAATTATAAGTACTCTCAGTAAAGTCCAGACCATTAGGAGTGCTGTATTCCCTCACATTGCGTGAATGATCGCCCACATATCGGTTTGTCTCCGGCTCCAGATGTTGTTTGTTTGTTGGGTTATGTCTCTTCTCAGCTTCATAAGATGCCTCACATGGCCTTCTGTTCAGCCAGAACGTCTTAATTGGTTACATTAAGATACTTTTTTACACATTAACCTCTCTCTCTCGCTCTCTCCCTCTCAAATTCAATAAAAGTTTTTAGAAAATGTATAATTAACAAACTAAATTAGAAATCCTTTCTTTCTCCTTGTTTCTTTTTCGAAGCTATTAAAAAGACTTGTTACAAAGCATAAAAACTTTAATATACTGACCATACGGATTGCATGTTATATACAGACGCGGAAAAAAATGAAGAGACCATTCGAAATTTTCATTTTAAAACATAATTTCTAGTTGTTTTGTAGTCATTCCAGTAATTTCATCTAAACACATACCTATAAGTATGGTTCCTTAATTTGTATCTGCGGCTATATTTAGCAATGATTTAATGTGTTTTAATATGTTGTCGCTGTTCTTCTGAAACCCTATGTGTCCAAATTCACTGTTTTTCAGGAAATGGAAAAAATGGGAGACTAATAATAATGATAATGGTAATAAATAAAGAAACACGAAATATGGAGATACAAGTTTTCAGAATGACAGCAAGGATATAATGAACGACTCAAATTTAAAGCTCATTTCTGTAGTGCGCTTTGTGTCCACTGAGTCTGACCCTGCTCAAGTTGTCTATGTACAGTTAGTCTATTTTATTCTTGAATGGTTTTGTGCTGTTATGATGCTTTTGGATGCTTGCAGAATTCAATTTTGATGTTTTTTAGACATTGACGTACTTCTAACATTTTTCATCTTGTGCCAGGGTCTCATTTGGATGTTTGGTGACTCATTGGTGAATAGTTGTTGTGTTCTCACTCGCTTCAGTCACTGATTCTAATAAACTAACAGGAATCTCCCTGGTACGCTGTCGTTTTATTGCGTGTCTGTCTCACTCTAACTCATCTAAATGATTTTATCAAATGATTTTAGCAGCAGGTTTCAGGTCAGTGTGATCTACTGCTCACACAGATGCTGAGTTTAATGTGTGCGAGCAGAGATGATAGATCAGCACTTACTGTAGGAATCCATGAAACACACACACACACATTCACACACACACACACACACACACAGTAAATTTCTGCGCCGTGATTCGGGGGAATGAGTTTGACGTTGTGAATGAGTGCAGAAGAGAGTGATTGTGTTTCACAGGCCTTCTATCAGACCGTCTGATGATTTTAATCTTCAAGGCCAAATTTAGCCGCTCAAGTTTGGATTTGACCATCATCTTCACTTCCAGTCAGACTCCTTCAACTCTCTCTCTCTCTCTCTCTCTCTCTCTCTCTCTGATGTTTAGGAGAGATTGGCAGACAACCTTTCCTCTCATCTGCCCTTTTCCCCTCTGAGACAAAAATTATCTTAAACACTCTCTTCTTGTAGTCGTGAAAACTCTTGTACTCAGATACACCCCCCGTCTGGAGAGAGACAATTCAACACAACGTTGACTTTTCTGTAAACCAAAACGTTTATAGTGAATTTTAGTGGAACTGATTTGTGATGTTTTTCATTCACACCTTAAGAAAGACATTTTTTGAAATATTGAAATTGATGTATTGTCAGCTACCTAAAAAAAGAGAAATAGTTTGTTTTAAATGAGCCACGGCCTGTGTTTTGACATGTCTCCTGGTATAATGCATAATATTTTGTTGATGTGGAAAAGTACGGGTGTGCGTGTTTGTTTCACACGAGTGAGTTTTCCATGGAATGTTTCAGAAAGCCTCTTTCCCACGGCACCTGCTTTAGGTTTAAATGGAGGCTTTGTTTATATAGATCTGTGGTTATAAAGATCAGTCGAGTATAAAGTGTCTTTCCTTGTGAACACATTATGAAGCACAGAGACTCTAGAAATTCTAGTACGAATATCAGTGTTGTTCAAAAAGATATCTTCTAGCCTCTGTCCCTCTCGGTGAAGGGTCTCAGGTGTTTTAGATGCTGTCTTTTGATGACAGACTTTGTGTGAAAGCTGTTTTTGAACATCTCTTTCCACCTAAATTCAAGCTGGCCCAGCTATTTTCAAATCCTACAAATGCATAATGCGCATTTCTGTTTATCTGTAATCTTCACATCCTTTTCAAGTACCTTTAAGTTTTTAAGTATGTGTGTGCGTGCGTGTGTTTCTAATCTAGTGACTTCAATTTTAGTGTGTACCATGTCATCTTGAACTAGAGATGTGTGAGTGTATCTGCTGTTTTACACCGATGACTGTCACTTCACTGATATTTACTTCTAACATGAGATAACAGACTCAGTCAGTTGACCTTTATAGCACCTGTATGTTTGTGTCTTTGAGGAGAGAGAGAGAGAGACTTGTAGTACGGCACTGTGTAATTTAGCTGTAAAATAATTTGTTACATTAAAGTACTATCTCATTTTGGCGGCATCTAGTGGTGAAGTTGTGAATTGCAACCAATGGCTCACTGCACCCTTCCCTTTTGAAGCACTACAGAGGCTGAGAAAGCACCAACGTCACGTTTCGCTTCTTTGCCGAATGAGATAACGCATTTATGAACATGTTCTGTGGAGCAGTTTGTCCGTTTGTAAACAAAACTTGTAGAGTCAAGATTTAGGAGATTCAGGAGAGTGCTTTTGTCCAAACAAGAGAGGATCAACAAAATATTTAGAACTGATAAAATGGTAGTCTAGGTGTGCTTTAGTATTTTTATAATAGAGTTTTTTTTTTTGCCTTTTCAAATAAGTATCTTCTACAACTTGTTTTTTCTCCATTTTGTTCATTGAAGCTGAGTGTTATCATTATCGTTACCTTAAAATAAAATGCATCATTCTGTGAGACAGGTTGGTGGTCATACCACCCATCATTTATTCTATGTTTAATTTTTCCTTCAGTAATCTCAGTTCCCCCTACATTTGGCTTGATTCTTATAGCAGCGTGATCTTTATTTGGATTGTGCAGTGGGCGCCGTGTGTGTGTTTGCGGAGGAGGAAATCACGATGAGCTGATAAGCTTGTACTGAGGGAGGGGTTGAGTTATTACTGAGGAATGCAGCGTTACGATGGTGGAATGATATAGAGAGAAATCATCAGACCTGCGGAATTACAGAGATTTGGAGATGACAGAGGAAAGAAAATCTGTGACGATTGGAAAACAGATGTTCTGCCAGTCAAACAGATTACTGTAAATGTGACGAGAAATACATATACAGTATCTGTGCATGTGCCGCATAGTGCTTCGGGTGACATTACTGTATATTGATCATCTTACAAGCAAGAAAGATCTTTAGGAAAAAGCAAAGATTTCTAAAAGTTGGAAAGATTGGAAGTGTGAAACTAAATTTAGAAAACATCCAAGGTTCTCTCAAAGCGTAGCCATAGATTGTAAATGTATCTTAAATTTAGGTTTAACAGAAGTGAAGTTTGCTTTAAAAAAATCCAGATCCAAGATTCTGATTATTGAAACGTTGCAGATAAGCGGCCAAGTGCTTTTTTGGGTCAGTGTACAAACTCACACATAAGCAGCAATATCTACAAGAAAACAACCAGACACACTGGAGACTCTGCAACACAGCAGCTAAACTATTGACAATCTGATGGAATAAAGATAACAGTGTTTGCTCATTGTCCTGATTTATTTTTTACTGCAATACTTGAAATAATTGTTCAAACTTTCACTTTACAGTTAAAATTAACTTGCGCTATAGTTAATTTACATTTATTTTATATGTTAGTATCTGTACCTGTTTTTCTTTCTTTGCTTTACAACAAAGACATCAAAGATGTCTTCAAATCATTACAAATGTTCATGCTTCAGATCTTAATGAACTGACGTTATTCTTCACTGAATCCACTTGCATGTATTAGCTTACAACAAAACAAATTTGATGGGTTAGTTTGGGTAACAATGATAGGTGACCGTGTCCTACTACCATTTCCATCACACCAGACATTTTAAAGGACAATTGGATTTTTTGTTTGGTTGTCATGCGAATGAGATGTGACAGCAGAACAACAGTATGAAGATGAATTGCTTCAGCTACACATTGTACCGAAGCCCATCTGAAGGTCTGTTGAGTCCATCCTCAGATATTTTTTTCTAGTATTGTAATAAATGTTTAATCATCAAAACGCCTTGAAACAAACAATTCTAAGAGAAGCAAAGGACACGTTCACATTCATAATGCTCTGTAAACAAAAGAATGCGAAACAATGTATTTTTCTTATAAAAACATGAATGCATAATGTTACTTTTCTACATCTGAGTCACAGTTAGAGTCCCAATGTGTTATTGTCGTCCCGGTTTACATGAGCGTGTTTATTTATTTATTTATTTGAAGTTTTCAGGTTTTAATAAATTACTGCTCCATTCAATGGCACTATTAATAAATGTGTTAAGGACTCTGGTTTCTCTCGGCCGGGCAGTTTGATGTAAGATGCAAGGACAGCACCTTTCTGAATACGGCATTTCTGTGAATTCAGAAAGACGCGCACACACCTGCAAGGAGAGTTTGAGCCTGTTTACCCCTAATCCATCTGGAGTGATCAGATCAGATGACCGTCTCTCATTAGATTAACTCAGTCCTTGTACTTTTGGACACATACATTTGTCTTAGCAAAATGTGTAAACACACCTGATTCACCTCATCAACTTCGGTGGAGGACTGAAGTGGGTGTGTCAAATAAGAAAAACATCGAAAATGTGCGTTATTGAAGGTCCTTTAGGAACAGGATTGGCCTAATAGGTGTTCTTTATCAGATTTAGCTCACTTCTGGGGACGGTTTGATTCCCAAACTAAAGCAAATGTCGGTAAGGACACACATGTACTATTATCAGTCTGGTGCAGATGTGGACCTGTGTCAGAAGTATCTTTGAAGCTGCTCCATTACAGAAACTTCTTTAAATACTTCAAATATTCCTCGATGTTCTTCTGAATGTATGCTTTGTGTGCATTGTGTGGTTTAAGTTAAATTTTTCTTTTTTTCTAGATGTGTGATCAGTTGTGTCCCCTTTCCCATAATTTATTAAACACTGAAATGCTCCCCTTACATTTTGTTTTAATCCCGTGCGTGGATCTTGATGAAGCTCCGCTGAGCTCTAATGTCGTGTGTTTATTTTTACCGTGTTCCGTATCTCTGTTGCTGTAATCATCTGCATTTCTATTGTTCGCGTAAACAAACATTCCCATGTAGCAACTCATGAACTATTACGCGTTACACATATTTTATCCTGATTCGATTGTAATCCAGCAGGGTTAGTTTACACACTCGCGCACACACACACTTTATCCACATCAAACGTGCCGTGCTGGATATTCATTATGTAAATGCACTAATGAAGTAAAAGCACTTCAAAGGGCTTGTTGATGAATATTCAGACTTATCTTCTGCTTTTCCCGCTGGCTCTTGTAGAATGCACTCGTGTTGGTAAGTTCGGGCCACATGGCCCCTAACACGCTGACATTATATGTTTAGACAAGCCGAGAAGGAGCCCATATGTATGTTATGAATTTCAAAGGATGCCCGATGCACGCTCGCACACACTGAACGGACCTGTTAACTCTTGAGTTCTGCAGAGACGTGAAGAGCAGGCGATACCTTAAAGAATAGTGAGATATGATGACGGATCAAATGAAAGCTGTGGAATTACACCTGATGGAATCAAATATACATATCGTTTGTGTTTACATTTTCTCGCAATATTGCAGAGGTATGAAACACGTTGCAGATAAATGGCAATATCTGTAAAACAAATGTTTATTTTTATATTTATATATCTCGATACATCACAACAAACGTAAAATGTGGATATACAATATGTTGCAGCATCTGCAATGTCAGAATGCACGTTAAACCAGAAAGTTCCAGTTAATGAAAGGGAAGTTTGCGGTGTTGTTTTTGTTGTCTTAACGCTTAAAACACAACACTGTTCTTTGCTCAATGTATTTGCTTTCTTGTATTGTGTGCTTAATGAGTCTTATTGCTCATAATCAAATTCGTAATCATAATTGGAGACCTTTACAGATGCTGTGAACAGATTCTAAAATCTCTGGAAATGTTTTCTATTCCTAAACTCTAACTCTGTTTTTCCTTTCCTCTCGAACGTTCACGTTTACGTCATTTTCAACGGTGCGCTTTCTATCTTTTGATGGTGGGGCCCTACAGGAAGTGGGTGTGTGTGTGTGTTAGTTTGGAGAGGGATGGAGGAGTAGAGGGAAAGAGGAGGGGAAACAGGGGATGCTGAATAAAATAATAAACAGCTGCCACCGGAGGGTAAGAGAGCGAGAGAGTGTGTGTGGAAGAGAGAGCGGGAAAAGTCCGGTCCGAGAGCCAGCAGTCAGAGAAGAGGAGGAAAGAGACTGATAAAAGAAGTGTCAAGCTTTATGGAAACTTTCTGAAAACTTCTGGAATCCATGAAGACCTCAAGCTGCCAGTGTTTGAAAAGCAGGAGATTTAATCTGTGAGCCCTGGAGGAAGCCTTTTCTTTAACTTGTATTCTGAGGGATGACTGTGCTGATGGAACCTGTGAAGATCTAAATGAGCTTCTGGGTGCAGAAGATAAAAGTTGGAGCTGGAATTTAGGAAAAGGTGAATCTATATGTCACAGCTGAAACAAACCACCTGGTTCTGGCTTGAATTCTCTCTTTTTGGTTTGGAGATGTTTACCTCAAAATCGTGATTTCTCTGCCAAAAGAAGTGAAACCACTCCGGTGCTCCTTTTTCCGTGCCCGTCAGCGCGACCCAGACAGAGACTCTTTGACTCAGATAATTGAGTACGGACGCTTGGCCGAGGGTCACAGGAGCCTGGAGGAAAAACAGGACACATTCTGTGTGTATGTGAGAGGGACAAAAATGTATGTGTGCTTTGTGAGACCGAATAGACCAGCTAGGAAGATGGCAGATGAAACCGAACAATAGATATATACTGTAAACCATACCTTCAATCTACCTCCAGCTCCCAGGCCTTCACCTTGCACTGCAGGACACATCCTCCTCAGACATGAGCTCTGAACAAGGAGGCTTGACCCTCCACCCTGAGCTGTTAAACACCGGAGCATGCAGCTACCATGCATACGTCTACAAACTAGCAGTGCACACGCGCTGAGAAACCGCTATGTGCTTTCTGTGGCGTGTGTTCATCCACAGACGTTCCTGCATATAATCAGGTGTATGATGCGCGTGTGGCCCTTCTGTTCTCAATTTGATCTCCGTCTTTGGCATTTTGGATTGGGAATGTAGATCGATAGAGAGACGGAAAACATGATGGTTGGCCTGAACTTCAACCTGCAGGATTTGCTGAACAAGTTCGAAGAGGTATTGTCGGATTCACTGTTTGTGTCTGGGCTGTTTAAATAGGCTGGAGTGGAATTGAAATGAGTGCATAATGGTCCAAAAGTGATGAATTACAATTTCTAGAAAAAACTGCTTTTTTGGAGAAAATAAAGTTTCACACCATTGGGCTCGCAACTTTATTGGGAACTGCAATATAAAATCCATATTTTATTTCGCAGGTCCTAATAAAGTTTCATTGAGTTGACTAGAGTCCTCAAAAAGTCTGCCCCTAGCTGATAAAAGCTACGTGAACTATTCAAACAAACCATCTACTGAAGAAAACTAGTTTGTGGCAAAAAGCACCATGAAATTATGTAATCACAATAATAAAGAATATATATTTTTATGCAAATCTATGGCAAATAAGAAATAATTTTGCCTCCTAAATTTTCCTAATTCTCTGTTTGCATGTTTGGCAAAAGGTTTTATTAACATAATGTTTTGCCCTTGAACAATACCTTTGTTTACTCAAGGACTGTAATAAGTGAACTGTTAGTCACTTTGAATGGAAGTGTCTGCGACACGATCTAAAAATCTGTTTTTAAGAAAGAAAAGTATTTTTAAAACCACAAACACACTCCGTGATTCAAGAGGATTCTCCACCTGTGAAACGGTGTTATTTTAGAGTGTATTACTTGCTGTAGTTGTGTGTGTTTGTGTGTTGGTGGTCGATCCGAGTGCTTCTATCAAACAACAGGAAAAGGTCAAAGCATGAAAATGCCACTTTATTTTTCTTTCAGGCATCTCTTGGGCTTATGAGTTAGTCGAGTTAAATTAGAGCGTGCTGAGCGACAGCTCTGGGGAGTCTTTATGATCGGGAAGCAATTATTTAACTTTATTAACAAGAAAAGCTTTTTATTGCCTCATTTTATAGGTCAGACTGCCAGAAGACAAAATGCGTGTGTCCATATGCGTGCGCGAATGTGTGTGTGTTTATTTGTGTGTGACAGTTGTATTGATCACAGTTAAATAATTTATTATGAATATATAACAGATAAACTGCAGATATAAGACCAGTACGCACCTTTAACCAAACACAGTACACACAAGTCTGGCAGCACAATTTAGACCTTTTGGTGATGGTTTGTGTGTGTGTTTGTCATGGGAATCAGACTGGTATCTTCTAGACTGGTTATACACGCACAAACACACAAGCACAGTCTCTCTAAAGTTAGCTTATGTCCATGGACCACCCACAGTCCTTTCACTGACCGTCCAATGAATTTAGTAGAAAACTAAGTTCCAATTGGATTTGTGGACTTTAAGCAACTTCTGAAAGTAATTATTTTTATTAGCCTTGTCTAGAAAGACTTTGTGGTGCTTTACATGTCAGACAGACGCTCTCTTCTTGTAGGCAGCCCTTTACAGGACAATATGCTAATGTGTTGATAAGATGTTCAAAGTCTTTGTCATTTAATTCTCTAATGAACATTTACAAGAAAATAGTGCAGAGACACTTTTCTCAACAGCCTCTTTCTTAAGGGTGACATTGAGTGTGTTTACATGCACAAAATAAAAGGATATCTATTTAAAATCAGCTTATAAAAGAAAACTGTTTTCACAAGTTTACATGCATATCAATAAACCGGCTACGCAGAAAACCGTGTTTACTTGGAAATTAGAGACTGGCCAGGTTTCTCGCGTGCCTTGACGTCGCCCTCGATAGTCCCTCTTGTACCTAAAAAATACAGGGGGAAATTTCTCAGAAGCTGTAATTTTATATCTCTTCTCATGTCAACAGTACCTGCGTCTGCAACAATAGTTTCTCGTCTTGCCGTTTCTACATCGACTGCATGATTTGACTTTTATGCATTATTTTACTGTTACTTCCGTTTGGTACTTTTTACTATTGCGCTGTCAGACATGCGCACATAAAAAAAACGGAGAAAAAAACAGTAAATGCGTTTACATGCAAAGCGAAATCGGAAATAATGTGCAAAAAACTACCTCTGCCGAGCAGGTTTTGCTTACGCAGTTAATAGCATAATCTGAGTAATACTGTGCATGTACTCGCACTCATTGTTATGAAAGAATAGTTGCCGCCTATACGCTTCTATACAGCATCAATAAATACATTTGATTGACTTTATGAATTATCTTTGTTTAACTATCGACACAAACTTTGCCAGATGTGGCTTGTGAATATGAACTGTCTTGTGATATTCTCTTTACTGTATTATGCTCAAAGCTGAATGTGAGCTCCAGAGAGATCATGCTTACTGCTTTCTTTACACCGCGTCAATATTTCACATTGTAAAATACACAGATCGTCTTCCGATGAATTGAGTGTTTGTTTGAAGTGTTGCTGTGGTTATAATGGTGTCTATGTATCTCACCGTGTTCCCTCTGAATTAGACACAGATGGTGACAGAAAAACAGCGAGAGAGAGAGAGAGAGAGAGAGAGAGTTAAGTAGCGGAGAGCACTTTACGAATTAACTGGAAAAGGCCCAAACGTCTTCTGCTGTCTCCGCTCAACATCCCTCTATATGTCTCTCACTTTATTCTGTCTCTCCATCGCCACAAGAAATAGATGCTCTGTTGTAAAACCCGGCTTGCTGTCTAGTTTCTTCACTGGTAGCTTCATTATAAAATACACTTATCATGAACTTCTTTCACCTCATCTTGAATAGTTTCTTTATTCTTTGCCATTGTTACAAGGCATTCTGGCATTGAATTCTCTTCTAAAGGATTCATACTTTGCTGTCTCTAAAAGAAGGTATCTTAAAAGTAGTATAATTATGCTGCCTAATATTTACAACAGCCTTCATGTCGACAGTGAACCTGTGATGCCTTAAAATGCTGCCTACGTACGGTAGACGGCTCACTCATTTTTCTGAGAGCCGCGAAGTGAACACTCAGTAGATAAGAAATGAAAAATGTTGAATGTGTAATTATGGACTAGATTGTCTTCCACTCCCTCTGCATAAAGACGTCTTAGTGCTTTAATGTCTAAAGTGAATTATTGGCAGTTATATCTTCATGTGTGTGTGTGTGGAGAGAGATTCGATATCAAACTGACAGCTTTAATTGCCTTTCTCTCAATAGAAAGAAACTGAAAAGTTTGTCTTTGTTGATTGATTTATTTTTCCCTTTAACGAATCTACATAATGAAGGTGATCATGACGCAATTAAAGCCGATCTATTTGTCTCTCTGTGTGTGTAGGACATCCAGGCGGAGATTGAAGCTCATAATGATGTGTTCAGGAGTGTGGAGGGGAACAAGTTAAAGATGGTGAAGGCTCTAGGGAGCTCAGAGGAAGCAGTATTCCTCCAGCAGAGGCTGGACGACATGAACCAGCGCTGGAACGACCTCAAAGCCAAATCAAGCAACATACGGTTAGTCTCTCTCTCTCTCTCACACACACACACAGACGTGCGTCATTTCCTCGATCAGACCATCCAACAAAAAATATATAATTTTCATATTCAAAGCTCAACATGATTTGACCAAATGACTAATAAGGACCTCAAAAAGACCTCTTAGATTAGTATAATTTCCAAAATATGGTCCTCAGAAGTGTATTTAAATATCTACACTTACATCTCCTGTTTTTTTCATAATTTGACAATGTCAGCACTTGGTAGTTATTGGTATGGAAATATATATATTTTTATTGGTTATTGAAATACTTTCCCAATCTTAACATAATATTTAATTTGCAGTCTGTTTGCCTCTCTGTCGCCGTCTCAGTTTGAAACATAAAATTGCAGGTTACTTTAGATACTTTTCTTTATATGGGTTGACTTCAAATTATAAATCATTATAATAAGCGTACTTTTGTGAATTGGGGAACGATAAGGATTCTTATTTGTTCTTATTTGTCAATACCCAATTGTTTTTATTTTTAACCAAAATAAAATGACAGATTACAGTTTTTTACATACCATTCGGTCAAGCTTAGAAGCACTGTCTCAACCAGTAGAGTTCTGTTTACTGAGTTTTATTTGATTATTGACCAGTGACAGATGAGTGTTTGTTGAGAATCTGTTCAGTCATTATTGTTTGATTCTTTGGTTTGGTTCTGCTAGTTGCACAGGCTGTTAAACGATTAGTCCTTATTAATCACATCCAGAATAAAAGTTTGTGTTAACATAATAAGTGTCTGTGCACTGTGAATATATATTTTGCATTTATTAACACATACATGTATATATTTAATAAAAGTATAAAATTTGTTATAATTCTATATAAATATAAATGTAAACATGCACTATGGCATGCCGTTCAGGAAATTAAAGTATTTATAATATGATTGGTTGAATATTTGGATATATGGAATTAAATTAGAATTTATTGAATGAAAGTGTGAACATATGGATCGAAACTGACGTCATCCAAGCGCATTTGTGATTGTTCAGATCTTGAACAATGAGTGAGTCTCCGAGTAATCTAGTATCAGCAATTTTAAGTAATGACTAATTAATAAACACGCCGGGGAATGCGTGTACAGGCTGGCAACTGGACTCAATACACTTCAAACGATGAAGAAATACATTAGCTATTTCACTGCGGGAGCCATTTTAAAGTAATTTCATAGTTTCATTCCGTATATTCAACTTTCATTCAATATATTCTAGTTTCATTCCATATATTTAACAAATCTTACTGTATTATAAATACTTTAATTTCCTGAACGGCTTGCCATAACGCACATATTTCCTTAATATATACTTAACAAACAAACTTTTATTCTGGATTAGATTAATAGTGATTGATGGTTGGACAACCCTTGTGATGTGGATTGTGTTTACCATTCAAATAAATGTAAATAAAATGCAAATTTATGGCTATGGAGAGATCAACTTACATTTACATTTACATTTAGTCATTTGGCAGACGCTTTTATCCAAAGCGACTTACATTGCACTTATTACAGGGACAATCCCCCTGGAGCAACATGGAATAAAGTGTCTTGCTCAAGGACACTGGTGGTGTCTGCTGGGATCGAACCAGCAACCTTTGATTTACCAGTTCAGTGGTTAACCCACTAGACCACCATCTCCATATAGGTCTGTAGAGTAGAACTCATGCGTTGGATTGAATGACGTGTGTGTGAGGGACACAATGCTGTTATTTTATTAAATCTCATTAGGAACTAATTACTGAACACATGTAATTAGGAAGCTTGCTGACACATCCATCAACACACGCACAAACAATCAGGCGTGTGAATTACACTATTAGACCAAATTCTCTCTGTGTTTTATATGTAACAGCTTGTGATCAGTTGCTTTTC